>NW_009931179.1:7049-37457 GCF_000696875.1 Nestor notabilis
AAATCCAGTAGTTTCGTAACTATTTTTCTAAGAAAGAATGTGAAACACTATCTGTAACTGGCACCTTGTAACCCTTAGGTCATTTGGCCTTTCCTAAGCTCATGACAAGAGCTGGTCAGAAATTCGTCAGTGAAATACAATTATGCATGTGTATGTATCAGAAAACAGCAACTTTTAAGAAGCTACGCTTTTCACAGAGGCACATCAGTTGCAATGTAATCTTTGTCAGGAGCAATTTTTTCAACCCTAACAAGTGCTTCTGCTAAACAGCAAAGCTCTTCTCCCAAGGCTAGCTAAAAGCCTGGTGTTTGCTATGTCTGGAGGTACAGGAGACCCCCTCTTTGAGCTCCTGTGCTGCCTGTCTGATGCTCAGCTCTCCCACTTCCCACTTTGATGAACCCAACCAGTTAACCAAAGTGTCCTGGAGCAGCTGTGGTAGATGAGTGCAGAGGGACGAAGGGATCTTTTGGCAGTGAGAAGGGCCAGGGCTGGGGAGATGTTTCACTAGGAGGCAGACTCAGATTTGATACAGCTGATGTGAGCAGAGCAGGGGTGTGCACCTTTGTCTCCTGCATGCCAGGTGAATGTCCCAAGCAGCTGGCTAATGTGGAGTCCCTGCTTGGTTTCTCAGAAGAAGTTTTTGCTGGTTTTCTGTCTCAGCAGAAGAAATGCCTTGCAGCTCTGTTGGCAAAAATCACTCGGGTTGCCAGGATATGTTATTTCATCCTTGGAACCAGTGTGCTGCTGGGAGTTGAACCACCCCTCAGGGGTTTATTGATATAAAAATTCCAGCATAGCTATACTTGCAAGCTCTTCCTAGTGTACACTTTGCCTGTGAAAAAGAGTATTTGAGAACATTTGGCATTAACAGATTTTATTTTTTTTACACATTTATACAGAAATGTGGAATAAATACATTAAAGTAATTTAGGCTAACAAATTCAATGCCTAAGCAAATATTATAGGGTGCTTTGTTAGACTGGGGCTGACGTTGGAGTTAGGGAAAATAAAACAAACAACAGAGTTACTTTTCTTTGAGATTTATCTGTGGCCAGCCCTATTAGCTGCAACTAGAATCTAAATGTCATCTCAAAAAAAAAAACCCAAACCATGTGCTGTCCTTAATTCCTGTAAATTATATTGACTTCAGTACATTCCTCTGGAGTAACTGAGAGCAGAATTTGGCCAAAAAGTATTAGTACTGCTCTTTTGCCCACAGGTTTTATATTCTTTATGTGGAAATGTCCAACTAAATATCAGATAGCTGATCATCTGCCACCTTGGCAGTCAGCACAGATCACCAAGACCAGACTTAGTGTTGTTGATCTCAGTACCACAAATCAGAGGGAAAATGTGGAGAAACAATCTGAAGAGAGCAACAGAGAGCAGATTTGGCTTTCCAGGTTTTGTTACAACAGGTCTGGACTACATGGATATCCCCTGGCAGCATGGGCATCTTGCCTTCAGTGGAATGCTTGAGGAAAACTGTTTGCCCCATGGTTTAGTAATTCACTGCCTAATCCACATCATTTGGATGGCTTCAGAGAGCAAACTTGTGCTCACATTCAGGGCAGTGCCCAGGAGTATCAGCTGTCCTTGAGCCACCATTTGTGCCCCAGCCAGAAGAAAACTTTTCCTGTTTCCCTCCTACTCAGCTCTGAGTTGTTGCTTTTTCTTGACTGTGCCTTCCTCTGGCTGAGAGGCAGGACTTGGCTTTTCTCTCTGAGATGCCTCACTGCTGCAGGTGCCATTACAAATATTTTATTAGTTAATTTTCAGAATCCCAGAGAGTGAAAGAATCTGAGGTAGAACTGAATGCTGCTTTGCAAATGCTTTGGAAGGTATGTCCAATTTGGCACTGAGCTTAGTCATCTCGGTTGGCAGGAGAGCAGAAAGTCCTTTTCTCTCTCAAAGATGAAACCTGTATGTCTGCCAACTCCCTGTAATTACAAGCCCCAAAGAGTGTCTACTTCAGTGTAACTAGAGATCTACGGGCTTTGGCATTTCATGTATCAATTACCACTTAGTGCTACATCACCAGGCCAAGATGGGAATTTCCTTTGTGGGGAGACCTCTTTTATTAATAAAATACAAATCACATTTATTCTCCAGCTTCAATCTCAGCTGGCTAATTTATTTTCTGTCCCCCAGTACAGAGCTCCACTTGAATCCTCCCAGGGAGTATCCCTTCTCTCTTGCCTGTCTCTGCATTTAATTCTGCATCAGTGTACAGAGTCATTCTTTTTTCTCTCTGCAGACAATTCCAATCCAAAACAACAAAGACCTTTTCTGAACAGCATCCTAAGGTCACTATGGGTTGAACCAAAATTCAGGCTCCTCAGCTTTGCCATGTCTACCCATGACTACCAGCACCTCAAATGTCACACCTAACTGTATAGTCATAGCATGTGGCAGTGAGATTTCAGTGTGGCTTCTGATTCCTGACCAGCTGGAATCAGGAGTTAGGAGGCATATCACTAGTTGTAGGCTGAACCTGAGCCCGTATAAAACTCAAAACCTCTTGAGGAACTGTTATACACTCACATGGGTAGCCAGTGCTGAATGCTGTCCTCTCTGCACCATATGCAGGTAGCAATCAAAACAGCTTTGAACTGAAGTGTCAGTCACATACATGTACAGGTTGTGTCTGAAAGTTGATTCACCAAGTATTACAGGAGAACTATGTTCATGGGCCCTTACAAAAGAGTCCTTAGAGGCTCATATAATGCAGATAATCACTGCCCTTCATGCATTCAGCTTTCTCCATTCCTGCCACTATCGGGTGTGGATCCACTGCTGGAAGACAAGTCTTTTCCTGCCTGTGACTGAAATGTTATCACAGGAGATTAAGAAAGAGGAAGATTACGAAAAACATTTTGCCAGGAGCCTTCTGGACCCCAGGAGGAATCAGTGAATCCTGGGGAGGGATTCAGCCTCACTATGGGATTACTGCTTAGGAACAGTGACTGCTGCAGACACTCAAATATGTTCAAGTTTTTACTTTGTGGGTGGAAATACTGTGAAATAAAGAATTTCTGGAAGAAGAAGGAGAAAGCAATGCAGCAGCTGTTACAAAACCATCTGGCTGCCCAAATCCCTCCATACACAGGGGCATTTGCTCAGCTCCTGTTCTTTAACTTTTCTCTGAAGATTAAGATAAAGGAGAGAAAAGTGGAAAAAACATTGTAAGAGGAGAGCTAAGAGTGAGCAGAGGTTCTTTCCCCAAATGTTGTCAATGATATACTGAATCTCTTCAGTGAGCAGCAGACAGCCTCTGGCCTCAATTCTGTAGCTGAAGCACGCCGTGTCTGGTAAGCTGTGAGCTCCAGCCACAGCTTTTAGTGCTGTCAGTACATGCACCATAGGTCTCACCTCTTTAGAGTCTCTGGTGTCAGGTGAGCCATCAATCTCCCACCACAGCTGTTCCATGCCTCTGTCTGAGCCTCTATCCAGCCCTTGGGTACATGTGACATTTAGGACTACAATCTCTCCAAGCCTCTAGTGCCCTGTCAGTTTGGTGTGGAGGTAACCAGCAGGGATCAGAACGATTGAAAGGGCTGGGAAATACAGTGTTTATATAAGTCTTGTTTCCTTATGAACAACTTCAAAAAATTATATTCAAATAAGCCAGAAGTATGGAGAAACAGCCTTCATGTGTTTGCCACTTTTCAGTTAGAAACTTCTATTTACAGTGATTTATAGTTTATTGCTAATGTGCTGTCATTGAAACTTGAAATTATTTCACCCCAGAAGGTTTTTTGCAGATTTTGAAAACATTTGTTTTTGGTCTGATGGAACTTCTGAATCTTTTGGGGGGTTGTTGGCTTTGGTTTCTGTTCCTTTGTTTTAGAATTGCAAGCTTTAGCCCTTCCTTTAACCTCCTTCACCACTTGTTCGCATTATTTATGAAAACATGAATGTTATTTTCCATGCTTGTAAACTATTTTTCTTTTTATGAACCGTAATCAGAAGGCATTTCGCTTGCCTTTGAGGAGTCAGCCTAGGTGGGATTTGGGTCTCTGTTTGTACTGGAGCCTGAGGTCCACAGCTAATTTTGAACAGTTGAAAATTAGAAGGAAAGTGCAGCTGAAGTTTCGGTTGGTTTAGTTTTGAAGCAATCATAGATAGGCCCAGAAAAAGGCCATTCTTTTACTTCTTTTGACTATTCAAAGAAGGCAGAATATTTTTTACTTTGTTTGTTGTCTAACCATGAGCTTACCTATGCGGGTCTGTCCTCAAAAATAAAAGCTTCAGAAATCTTATGTTAACATCTGAGAATATAGCAGGAAATAGAGTTGCAAGCATTTATATAATTTTATTTGGATTGTACACTGCGAAACGGGATGATTTGTGCCTTGATGGGATTTGTTAGGATATGGCTATATGAAAATGGTAACATTTGGCTTAATGCAATTCTCTTTCGGCTATTAAAGCCCTGCTCCTAAAACCCCTGAGCCAAAAACAATGCCACGAGATAATAATTTTTACTATAAAAACAGGGATATTTTTTAAAGGTTGAAGATAACTGCCAAATGTAACATGAAAGAAGCTTTCTTTCAGGAAAGATTAATCAACACTAGTTTCATCTCTGGAATATATATTTCCTTGTTACTATTAAAGCATAGAAAACCATTTAGGTTTTTACAGTATTTGTAGCCCAGTCAGTCACTCATGATAATCCATGACAAAGCTTCTCCTGGCAAGAGCTGGCAAAAATAACAATTATTCTTAGAAGTATTAATATATATTTTCTATAAAACATATCTCATCTTCAGTGCTAAAACTTACTAACATTAGAGTTTTGAAATTACTTTTTCATTTGTTTCAAACCAAGATTCCCCAGGAAATTTCAGTGGAGTTGAAAAATTCCCAGCAAAATGTTTGATTTGGTCAAAAAGCCTCTTCAAGATTAGATTAAAGTATTTCAAGCAGTTCTACTGTAGACTCTAAACTGTGTCTTTAATCCAATAAAAACTCCATTTAATGAAAGCCATCTGTAAGTCATATCATTGTTACTCCTCACCCCATTCTTATTGCTGCTTGAAGTATCTTTGTATTGGCAGTTTCTATCAGTAGCCACTGGTTTCCAGCAGAAGCCTAGTAGTTAAAACATCAGTCCAGCAATTAGGCTTTTTCTGCTTCTTGCTGCCTTTCACAATGGCTCGTGCTGCATGGCTGAACCAGTTGTGATCCCTGTGCAGCTCATTTTGCCCATCTGATAAGAGGATATTGTATCTGCCTGCCAGGTGTGTTGTAGGGACAGAGCACTTAATGTTTGCAAAGAGCTGCTGTGGTACTTGAATAGAAATCCTGCAGAAGGGCAAAGTTTCATAATGGAGTTGCAGCAGAGGCTCATATAACAGTACTTAATGCTTCTCCAGCTTGAAAAGTTTTACTCAGGCTGCAGTAAAATGAAAAGCTGGCTAAACTAATGTAGAGAAATCCCAAAGTCTCTGTTTTCACCCCTGTGCTACATCTCACAGCCCACTTGCCTGTGCTGGGATCTCCTGATAGGACCACACTGTACTTATTTTTAACCAGATAAGTTTCCTGATCTGCTTTCAGCATCTTCCAGAAAGACTCAGACTGGAACTGACAGGGCAGTGAATTGCAGTACGCAGGCAGGGACGAGCAGATGGGACAGGCAGGAGCCCTTAAACTATCCCTTAAACTGATGTCACCAGCAACCACTTCACTGAAGTGCACTTCAGAGGGGCCCCCTCGCTGTGCTTAGTACTTCACAGTAGTACCTCCCTCCACGCTAAAAAAATGACACATTGCTAAATATGCATGAAAGATGGGAAAAAGTAATCATAGTGATTCCCTCTGTGGATCTGGGGACCCAAAGGCACTGAAAGTAAATGACTCACCAAAAGTGGGTTAGACAGCAGTGAGAGAGCAAGTCTGAGTGCACGTGCCCTGCATCTTGATTACAAAGCCCATTCTTTTTCCCATCCTGCAGTACACACTTTAGGTACTTTTTCAACTATTTTCATTCTATCCACATCTAAAACATAGCTTTGGTTCCATTCTGATTGAAACTTCCTGTGACAAAGGTGCTGCAGGTGCCCTAGAGAAGACTGGGGACCAATCTGTAATTTTACAGAGATCGGGGAGTCATGCATGGTGCAGGAGTGTGCAACTGGAGCAGGCAGTTTGCTTGGGAAAGGCTTTCTGTGCAGTTAAACTCCCACAAAGAAAACAAGGAGTCTTTGAAATAATTATCTCCATATATGTTGCCATTATTACAAAATGCTTACATTAAAAACAAACTATGAGAACAGTTGAGAGTAGTCTCCTGGTGAGAATGTTGTTATTGTGCTCGTCTTGTGAAGGGAGCTTCATATGTGTCCCTGAGGGTCTCTCTGGAAGAGCGAGGATCTGGGCTGCATGCCTGTTTGCCACACTGATTTTTAAAGATACTCCTCCAAACATTTAGAAAAATGTTTAGAGAAAAGCTTTTCATGCTGCTGGAGATCTGAAGGAATGGCTCTTATCTTTCCTGTGTTTCAATCTTTCTGATTGTCAGTTTTTAATATATACTTTTTAAATTTTCTTTACATTCAACTGTATGTCCACACTTCTGAAGAGGCTACTCTAGGGTCACTTTTGTGTGTTTAAGTGGTTGTGCATAGTTGTCTACCTGTCAGCAGCATTTTCTGAGAGTTTTTGAATCAGAGAAGGGCTCATATGGCAGCAGCATAAGGCAATCTCCTCTTTTTTCCTTATCTCATTTATTTTATTGTGAAATAAACAAACAAACCAACCAACCAAGAAAAGCCCACAACGTGTTAAACAAACAAAAACCCTAAAGAGGCAAATGCCAATTTTTTCATCATCACCACAATATGCTGTTGACCAGGAGGTGCCTTCTTTTTGGGAAAGACAGCGCTCTCCCCAGACATCAAAATGACAGCTCTAATTACCCAAAGCATTTGCGATTTGCTTTGGGAACTGATTTTGATGCATGAAGAGCCAGAAATCAGAATAGCTTAAGGGAGAAAGGAAACCTGTCATAGATGTGAGTGGCAGAGCAAGAACAAAAGATTGCGAATTTCCTTTTTGCCACCACAGATGTCTGGATTGCCATCTTTTTTCATAGCAAACTAGGAAAGAAAAATTCCTGAAAGCGAAGCTTTGTCTTATCAAGTGTGATAACATCTGACAAACTGTACAGATCTTCCCCTCTCCTTTCCCCTCTCTTTTGCAAAGGTTGGGGCTAGGCCAACGGCAGAGTAGCAGGTCATTGACCTATTAGCCTCTCTGATCATTTTACTCCAGGCTCTGAATGATGTCTGCAGACAGGTCCATTGGGAAAGGGAGGCAATAAGGTCACCACCTCCCCATTTCCTTTTCGCTGCTATCTGTGCTGCAGCAGCTTCTCCAGGCTTGACTTCGCCATGAGTAATTGATGTGTTGAAAGTTAAGCATGTGCTTTAAGTGCTCTGCTGGAGTGGGGCCAGAATGTGCAGCACCTGGCAAGGTCTAGTCCTGGGCAAAGGAGGGGCTGGTTCCAAGAAGCTGCCCATATCTCCCCATGAAGCTGCTGAGAAGTTGGGCTTGAAAACCACCATTTACACTGGGCTTCCCCCTGCCAGCCCAGCCCAGGGAGTTGTATGCTATCCATACAAAACCTGCTGAAATCCAAACTCTTTTAAAATGCAATATGATAGCTGATTTTCTTTCTGATTTAATAAAGACATGAAACATTTACCATGATATCTGTATGTCTGCTTGTGTCTCACCACTCCTCCTGCCCCAACTCCTTTGAAATCCATTGATCAGTTTGATAAAGGAATAGCAACCTCTGTGAAAATTCAGATCCTCCATATTTCAGGTGGCCAGAAATAGATGCTAAGACAGAGAAAGAGCCAAGGGATCATCCAGCTGCTGAAATACCAAAATAATCTTCTGCAATATGACATGTTACTGGGGAGCCAGTCAGTATTAGCCTTAATGTGCCCAGAACAACTTCTAGGTCCTGTGGGCCTTTAATCAGACTGCATCATATATTGACTCTTACAGCTGGGACTTTTGGAAATCAGACTAAGGAAAAGGTACTCCCTCAATTCCCCAAGACTCCCACTGGTATTGATAAGCAAAGCAAAACAAAGGTGCTTTTTTACCTTTTTTACCAGCCCTTAGCAATATTGTGCAAACCAAGACAGTTCTTTGCGTTATGTTACCTGAACAGCTTTTCTGACTTTGAGTAATGCATATTTTGTGTTAAGGAAACAAACCAACTGAAAGATTCCTTTAAGAACTTCTTTTTAAAATGGACCATACCCTAAATAATTCATTCAAGTGATCTTCTAGCAGGCTGAAAACCACCAAGAGTGACAGAAAGATTGAAGTTACTTCTACTTTAAAGCAGACTTGAAAATAGCTTCAATAATCTTTTAATTGTGGAAGTTGCTATATAATACAAACTCCTTGGTGCTCCTGAAGAAAAAGGAGTATTTTAAACCTCTTTGAACAGCCCAAATGAAAACTCGGAGTCCAAATTACTATAAATTGACAGTGAAGTACTTACATTGTTCTCATATTGTCCTTCATTAAAGGTACTCAGGATGGTTTTGCTCACCTTACAACTTAGACATTCAATGGTAATACAGTAACCTTTAATAGTGAAAACAGTAAAAAAAATGCCTCAAAGAAGCTTTGGCAATTTCAAGAGATGGAGTGGTGAGATTTGATCCCTCTGCTGTCTCACATGGAGTAGTACATTACAGCCACCCTTCCTGTTACAGCCACCAGCAGCATCAATATGTGTTGACACATTTCTGTGAAAGGCCAAGTGCAAGGCTTTGAAGGCCTTGGAAGACTGGGTGCTCCAGGACCAAGTGCAGTCCAAGAGCCAATACGGTGCGTCAGCAACTTCTGTGAACGTTATCTGTAACAAACAATGGGGATTCACTCAACCACTTGGTCTGTGGAGCAAAAAGACAGGAGCAGAAGACTTCCATATTTTAAGATTTGATGAGCACAAAGCATGCTTGAAATAACCTGTAGCCTGTAGCTGTTTATTTTACCTTTAATTGCAGATGTACGGAAATGACCAGCTACTTTGCTTTCTCTTGAAATGGAGGCAGAAGTGGAAGCAAACGTAATAGTGTTTTCTTTTAATGTTACTTTTAAATTCCTCAACTAAACAGAGAAGCCATGGTCAGACTCTGGTTTCATGGCTAGAAGCCAAGGGAGACAAAGCTCTAAGGTAGATACAGATTTGATCCAAAGTCCACTGAAGTCAGTGGCAGCATTTTCACTGCCCGTGGTGAATTTTAGATCAGGTTGCCTAGCTGTAAGTATGAAAATTAACTTGAAAACTAAATATGAAAATTCCGATGAAGTTAGTAAACGCAAAAGGAGAAGGTGAAACCAAATGGCATTATCATTACCGCATGAAGAATTAACAGGAACTTGTATTTTTTAAAGCAGTGCTTTTTTTTCTTAATTTTTCCCACTGCATTGTGCTGCTGTGCAGAGCACACATGGACACCGCTGTGATTATGTGTCTTACACCTCTGGTACCACTCACTGACTGATAAAGAGGTCAGAGGGGGAGTCTGGGTGATGATAGTGAAGAGAAATGTTCCAGAAGAAGTCTTACAAAAGGCTGTGAACTGTGGAAATTCACTGTCTCACTGTCACCAGCTATTAGCGGGGCCATTAATAACACATCCGATGTATAGGTGCATTAACTGTGTCATGCTCTAGTAATGAACCTTCTATGGGAAATCTTTATGCTAAAGGATAGCAATAGCCCTGTGCTAGCTTCCCTCTTCCCTTCACTATGACTTGCAGAGGGAAGAGATAGATCACACACACTTTTCTGAAGCAATCATACCTGAGAGGTTTCTCAAGTCCTTTATGCAACAGTCCTCCATGTAGCTTGTGGCAAGTGCTGTACCTAGTAATTTTAACACTCTTTTTATGTCTTTTTAAAGTTTCTGGTGAGAAGTATGTTTTCCTTATAAGAGAAAATTTTCATTTGGCCTCTAGAAAGAAAGAGAAAGAGAAATAATCAAATTGGAATGAGACAATGCTTAAATGAAAATGTGTAGTTAAAATACAGAAATGTTAGGCATATTTCTTTGTACATCTAGTGAAATCAGCAGAAAACCAATCGGTCTTTAAAAAAACCTATGGCATTCCTATTTCTGTTCTACAGATTCTAGTGCTGATAACCTGAGTTGAAATATGAAGCTCCGATGAAATGTGAGGATAAATTGCATTTCTGTGAGCAACTAAAGAGAGATTTTGTCCTTTGTAAGCATATACAAATTCATGAATGTATTTAAATTTCCAGAAGATCAGAACTGGAAAAAAAAGAAAAAAAAATCCAGGAATCTTCTATAAATGCAATGAAATATATATGCTTATGCCTTTGTCTATTTCTCTTCAACATTACAATCTTTCCTTAAACATTGAAGTGATCTCATTTCACTGGCCCAAATGCCCAGAGAAAAGGGATTGGTAAAGCTGGTTGAATATTCTTCCATAAGACTACTACAAAAAATGCATGCACAACAATTCTTGCAGGAAATGCTTTCCTGTTTCTCAAGCCCAGATAACAGAAATGATGCCACAAGCCTGTCACAACCAGGCTCAAGTTTGTATATGGGCAATTTATGATATACAAATTTTGAAGAAAGTGCGTTTAGGGGAAAGTATCAGTGTGAAAACTTTGGTATTTCTGTGGATTGTCTGAGAATAGGAGCTGATGTCCACAACCATCAATACTTTATATCTTGAACTGTTAGCAAGGGTCTAAAGCCAGAGAGTCACAGAGGAAACAACAGGAATTTTTCTTTCAGACTTTCCACGATGCATGCACGTGCATGTCTGGAGCATATGTGCAAACTTATTGTCACTGTAGTTTCAATCTATCATAAACACTGGAAATACCATGTTTGGCCATGGCAGAGGCATGGGGTTGGTGCACACTCTTAACCTTTCCCAGTAGCACTCAGAAAGCACCATGGCAAGACAAGGAAGCAGATAGAATTTGTATGACAAAAGGCAGAGGAAGCCTTATGGCATAACATGTACAACAAATAAAGCTTTTGTGTCTCTTAGGGAGGACTACGATTTGATGAATAAACGAGAGCTAAATGCTTCCTGTCATATTTCCGTAAGATGAGTCTTGTTTGAACTTTTGTTGACCAAGCACCTCAGAAGAAACCTTCCATGTGTTGTTTAAAATGGATTCAAGTAAGCAAGACAAAGATCTAGGTCTGCGGACCTGATGGGTAGAGAAAAAAAGAGACAGGAATGTGTCTGGAAGGAAATGTGTTCTGACAGGAAGTCAGTGGGAAAATGGTACATGTGTGTGCTAGTGCCTGCTCTTTTTGGAGCTCATCGGGCTCTCTAGCACTTCTCCATTATGGAAAGCCACAAAGAAGAATGTGCTGAGATTGCAATTTTATTTCCTCTGAATTGTAGCTCGAGCAGGTAATATTGATGACTGTCTTTTTTTTTCTAGGGAAATTTAGCATGGCAGGTTCTGTTCATTCCTTCTTTTAGAGAAGAAGCCATTACGGACCCATATCTGACTCATTCCACTTGATCTTCTCTTCTGAGCTGCCGTGCTGTATGTTATTGAAAAGGCATAGGTTAAATACTCTACCATATAGAGTGCATGATAGTGCTCAAGTGACTGCTGGCTGAGGGCTAGAAAGAGACTATACATCTGGATTATTACTTTATAGCCAAAATCAAACTCCATATTTTGATTCATCATGTGATCCTCCTACCTAATGAGAAAGAATAAAGGTCTGTTGTGCTCCAAGCTAGAGGAAAGAAGACAACTATTTTCCCTGTTATCCTGGAAGGGAAGTAGGCAGTGTCTTTCCACATTCTCTCTTTAAACTTTACTGTTCACTTTTTGGTCTCTCAAGTTATTGTAAAAGCTCAATTCCTCTTATGAAATCAGTCTTACGCCTTCTCCTTTGTCTGGGCCTGTTTAATGTCAGGTTCTTTGACATGGACTTTCAGTCTGTCCAGGGTGAAATCAAATCATGGTTTTCTAAAGCTACTAGCTCTAACTCGCTAGCTTGTATAGCTGCCATCAAATAACTGTTCTTTGTGAAGCTGCTAGTCCAGTACCAGTGGCTGGGGGAAAATCAAAACAAAATAACAGTAAATCCTGTGGTTGTGGAATGACATCAGATGTGTTTGGTGTCATGCTGGGCATGTTGAGTGGAAGTTTGTTTCCCTTTGAGTGCCTCCTTTGGCAGTCATGATGTGCTGATGTGCTTTTGGAAATGGTTTTTCAAGAGAAGTCTGTGGGGATGATATTAACGAGTGATTCAGCGAGACTCAGATATTTAAAGAATTGGCCCTAGTAAAGGACACCTTTATGTTTAAGGAGAGGAGAAAAAAAAGAAAAGCACATGAAGTTTGTGGAAAAGACAAGAATATGACCAGATGAAAGAAAATAAGCTGAGAAGAGAAAAGCACAGGACAGAAACCAAGAGAAGAAAGGAGAATGATGGGATGGCACCAAACATACCAAGAGCATGAGGACTGATACAGAAACAATACGCCTTGCTATCATTAATGTAGTCAGAAGAAAGCAGCATACCTATACTCTGTAGTAATGATGTCAGAAGGAGAATTCAGCAAAATGTTGTGTTTCAAGGTGTTTGTGAGACATTAATCTTACTCAGGTAATTGGACCCTGATTGTAGGCCTTGACATAAAACTGCATAACCAATTATCAAAAACATTATTTTAAGCTGAATTCATGTTAACTGTATGATCTTCTCTCTTAGTAATTTTGTACACAGTTGTTAAATCCTAAAAAATCCATCAACCCAAAACTTTCCAATTTACCTCAGCTTATCTTTAAATAATTTTTTTTTACAATATCAATAAGGAAAAGATATCATCTGATATTAGCTGTGTGTCTCACATCTTGTTATTCACAGCTTATGAATGATTGCCAGCTTACCTCAGTTATGGTCTGGACACCTACAGAGTTGATAGATTGTCCTGTTGGCAGCCCATGTAGCATGTAAGTACCTCTCATCAGGCTTGACTATGGAGATCTGCATTTATCAGTCCACAGCTCTTTAACCTCCTAACACCCATTCTTAATAGGATAATTTTGCACATGAAGTAACTGGGTGAAAATAGATGAAGTTTCTAAACTAAATTTGAGTAAATTTAGTAGGCCACCATTAGGTCACATTCTTTCCCTAAAGTGCTTTGATACTACATCTTTGAACATACTGTTTTTTCTCCTCTGCAAATGTGTAAACCAGAACCAAAACTTTTCTCTCTTTTCTCTGTAACATAACCTATGAACTTAAGAATTAGAAATGGAAAAGACTTTCTGGATCATAGCATAGCTGGGGTGGGAAGGGGACCTCTAGACGTCTCTAGTTCAGCCCCCACTCGAACAAGAGCACAAGAACAGCTCACTCGGGGCTGTGAATCTGTAATCCTTTCCTTGCAACTGCAAAATCAACAGCTTCATGCCTTGAGCTTCACCCCTGCAAAGGACATTTGTGGATGCATAATCACCCATCCATTTCAGTGAATGGTACTCTTCCATCAATGAGTGATCGCAAAACTTGGCTTTGAGCCCACTGCTTTGAGGAGACATGGCAGATACCAAACTACCTCCTGATACCTCTCTCTTTCTTTGCAGATATCCTCTTTTACCTGTCATCCTTAGCAGGGGCATTTCAGCATGGAAATACCGCCTGCCTATTCACCAGTAGGAGGTCTGTCTACCTGTGATTTTAATTTCCTCCATTGGTCTGCTAGTATCCCAGCCTGCTGAGATCTGGGGTAGGACTCTTGGCTCATGGGTTTGCTCAGGCCCTTCTTTCCTGAGGACATGGTGGAGAACATGTCTAGTTTATCCTGGAGTGGACTCTGAGCTGAGTCGACACAGATCAATAAGGCATCTGTTTTATTTGCAAATTTCTAATGGTAGCCAGAAGCTGTCTGGACACATTTAATAAATAAAAAAGTAAATAAAAAGCCACTACATTTCATTTGAACTTAATTGGCGCAAGAAGAACTCACAAGGGAGCCATGTAAGGTTTTATGGGGGGTTATTTTGACAAAAGCCATCATTTGTTAAAGGACAGAAAAAAAGGAAAAGAAAAAACCAACATTGCCAGAATTTTATTTCTCATTCACGCTGCTCTTCTACATAATAAATAAGCAAATGATGAAATCCAGACATGAAGAAATACAAGGATTCATTTGCTCTGAGTATAAATTTGTATTTCTTACTTGTCACTCTCATTTTCCAACTTACAGTGTCTGCAATTGTTTCAGAACACATTTGGAAAAGTAGAGGAGATAAGCATATTTAGGCTGCAGAGGGAAAATAATAGGGAGAAAAGTTTAAAAAGTTTAAAAAGATGAGTAAACAAGAAAATTTGAGGTGTTGGAGAGGTATGGATGTTTTCCCATAGTCTTATTTCTGTTCTAGTCTGCTCTGTACTTATGTGTTCCCTAATCTCTAGTGCCCCACTTAAGTCATGTTATATCAGTAATCTAAAATTGCTGCTAATTAGGGAAATAAAGTTGAGCAGTTCAGTACAACAAACCTTTTCAAGATGGGAACTTCAGCTGAAACTATCACTCTAGGGCTCTGTCACTGTGTGCTAAAAGAGACAATCCTGGGATAGACTGCAATTTGCTGTAAAAATTATCTGTTTCCCTTCTGAATAAAAGATGTTGTCCACATAAAATTTATGTTGTACATTTATACTTATATCCGTATTTATAACATGGATGTCTTTTTCTCTTATTTTTCTGACACCATCAAAAACTACTTTTTCTCAAATGCAAAAATAAAAATTACTTTTTCCTTAGCAATTTCTGGGACCCTTGAGGTGGTACCCTTTCCTGGGACTGCAGTGACACCTAGTGCTCACATCCTTAACGCAAAGAACAGCCTGTGATTTCGACTTGCCAGGTTTTTAATATTTTCTCATCATTATGCAATGCCAAATAACAATGCCAAGATCGTTAATGTAGTCATACCACTGTATTTATAGTGGTTTGAATCTCCGGGTGGTGGGGCGGGGAGTCCCTTTAATGTGAACATTTGTATGATAGTCTCTGTTGAGGCAGTGCTGGCCTGAGGGGGGCCAGGAGCAAGAGAAGCTTCGTCACACAGCCGGGATGTTCCCATGTCTCAGCTGAACATGAAAGCATCATTTGGATTCCTGGCTTAGGGAGGCTTTTCAAACAGCATTGTCAAAGTCTAGCCTTCCAAATGGCTACATACAAAGCTTTGAATGCAGGCTTATAATGTCCAATATATTTCAGACTGCCACATCTGAAGGAGTATCCAATCTTTAATAATACAAAATGAAGTATATGGAGTATCCCTAATTCCGTTTATTATGTAGTTTACGAAGTAGTAGCTCTAGTGGGACTCACTATGTGCTTGGTCATGACTCTGTTGCCACTGACATATGTCAGACACTGGCCAGCAAAAGAAGCCTCACAAAAAGCAGAACATCACTAACCAGTTGGTCTCCTCTATCTTGCATCTCTGTAATGCACAGGCGCTGCTGAGTTTGCAACCACAGCCCTTGGTGCAGTGGGACTGCAGGCATTTACCTCACCAATGTCTGCCTCTTTCTCTTCCATAGAAACAAAATCTCAGTGTAACATTATCTCCAATTGGTTAGGTGCCATTTCTTATGATTCTGTTGTTTTTGGAATGGCAAACACTTCCTTCCCACAGAACTCCCCTTAAAAAAAAATGGTGTAATTAGTAATTTTTTACAATATGGTAATATATAGAAATTGAGTAGTATCACTTCAAATGGGTTGTGAATCCAGTATCTGCTCTGATATTACTTGCCCAGACTTCACTGGAGCAACCAGGCTTGCCTGTTGCCAGACGTTTTTTGTAAAACTCACTCACCTGTGCTCAGACCGTTTGCTTACACCCACAACTCTGTGAGAAGGGCACACACTAATCCACATCCAAATCAGGGGCTCAGCCCTTCAGGCAGGACTTTTTTGCCCCACATCCTTTGACCACTAGCTTCAGAAAGCTGTTCTTGGTTTGTAACCACCTTCTTCTCTCAGTCATCATGGCAATTCTGGAGTGTCAGAGGGACCTTGGAGCTAATCCACCACAGCCATGATCCTCCTGGCCCTGGCTGTAGGACCTCCTGCCCCTACATGTGTGGATATGTATCTGGATTCAGACAGAAATCCCCTGTCAGAAATGCTCTGCCCCACTGCTTTTCATCCTTGCAACAAGGGTAAAATTGAACCACGGCTGTGTGAACTACACAGATACTCCACATCTTTCACGTGTAACAGATAAACCACCTTGACACATCCATGGGACTGCTCTTTCCCAAGACCAACACATCTTTCCATGCATGTTTTACACTGTTTCAGGTGTCAAAAGTTTCAAAACAAATTTGACAACCTTTTTATTATTATGACACGTTTAAAAAATCTGGGTTTTTTAACAGCCTCAAAGCTCAGGCCCAGATCTGGAAGCCAAACTGCATTCCCGTGAGCCTGGGATTCCACATCTTAGATGTTTGGCAAAGCACTTGCTGCTCTTGTGCTTACCAGTGCTGCTTAGTGTCTGGTTGCCTCTGTGCATTTTCAGGCAACAGTGAGGGTTACACAGGTGTGATAAGGCACAACTTCTAAATACAGAGGTAGCACAAATTTCTTCACAGAAGTCACATCAACTACATCAAAATGGTGGTACTGGGAAGCCTGGAACCCCTGAATGGGATCCTCAAGCCGTATCAGAGAGAAATTTTTCATCCAGCCATCAGAACATTGCACTGTCTGCCAGGACCAGCACATGAGAGGTGTCTCCAGCCTGATCAGTCAGCAGACCACAACCCAGAGACCTTGCATTGAACATCCTAGCTGGAAGTTTTAACAGCTGTGTGATCTAAGACTATCAGAAAGATCCTGTCCACTTTCTCTTTCCATGTTGCTTATGAAGAGGTATGGATGTTTTAAAACTTAATCCTGGTAACCAAAGGAAACAAAAATGACACTGAGACAGGTAACTTTACAAGCCTCATAGAAATTGCCTTTTTCAGAAAACCCCAGCTCCTTTCTGAAAGGGATTTCAGCTTTCATTTTCAACAATAGTGATGCTTCTAATTCCAGTGGTTGTGGAGAAAAGCTAAAAATACATTTTAAGTGTATAACAGATAATCAGAAACCAGAGAGAAAAAGAAATACCCTTCTAAAAGGAAGCACACAGCCTTTAAAATTATCTCCTTTTTGAAGCACAAATAATGAATTACATTAATTTATGCCTTATGTTCTTGGAATTGGCAACCTATCTAAATTAGATATCTGTAAGAAGAAGATCTAAGAAGAAATGTGCTTCCCTTTTCATTTTATTGCATTAAAACACAACACTGCTTTATAAACATGAACGGTTGTTTGCCATCTCCACCAAATTAGAAACAGTAGTTCCACAAAATGGTGATACGGAAAATAAGAGATGGACAAGTTTACTGCTTGACTTGCTTGGGTTCTGCTTCCCTCTGGGGCACAAAATATCTTTGTTTCCCAAGGGCTAATTGTTTATCTTTTCTGTGCCAACCTCCCTAGCCATAAGCTGAGGATACTAATGCACCCATGCTGTGAAGCTAATTACATATAACAATATTTATAGAGCTCCATGTAATCTTCCTTGAGCACCACAGATGTTCAAATTTGTGTAAAATACATTGGATATTTTCATACATTTGGCAGCATTCCTTTAGATTGTCATGGTTTGGCCTCAAAGGGCTTCATTTGATCTGTGGCAACACTTGTCACACAGAACATCTGGAGGTGAAACAACATCCATGATGTTCTTTCTCAGCTCTTGGCTGAACGGGCTGTACAAATGGCAGGCTCCATCTATGGGGTGGCAGCCATCAGCTGCCAAAGGTACAGGTCTGAATTGGAGGAAACTGGTTTCGCCCCTAAAAAAATACTGGTTTAGGTATTTATAAAGCACTGCATTTTCTGTCATCTAATGCTACATAAAATATTTTCTTCCTTACAAGCACCCTCCAGTATGAGATTGAAAAATTAGACCCATCATGGCTGATATTTTACATTTTCCATTGCTACAACAGGATCAGTCATTCTTTGTGATAATAATAGCACAGAAGAGTCCTCTCAATTCTTTTGGCACAGGAAATCCTACCCACATGTTGTACTGAAATGCAGAAGACAATGGAACAATATATCCAAAAGCATCTCCAACATTTCTTTTTGCAGAGTACCCCAAAGTGTGAGTAGCTATGCTCTCTGTTCACAGCTGTTTTGGGGAAAAAAAAAACCACACTTGGAAAAAAGGTATGTTAAATACTTAGTGAGGTTAGTAAAACCAGTACAGCTGTGATGGCTACACTTGACAAAACTTCAAAAGGAAAATGTACTCCTTTTTTCTTTTTTTATGGTGAAGGATATTTGAAGCTGCTGATTGTTTATCAAGATGTGTCCAACAAGTTTTTTCACAGTCATGTGACTCTTTTGCCATGGAACTACATTCATCAGGGTACTTTTTGCATTTTTAACATTCTGTATGGATTACCCTTGCACTAAATAAAGAAAGAAGCATTTGTTCACTTTGGGAGGTACCATCTGGTTCGAGTTTAGCCAGGATGAGGATGAGAACCGGTCTCCAGTGCAATGGTGCAGAAGGAGCTCAGAGCACCAGCTTGGGTGACGCCTGTCCACGCAAAGCAACCCCACTGGCCTCATCAGCATCCCCCAAAACACAGCTGACAGCGGGGCAAGGGGCATTCGGGGCTCTGCATTCCCACTCGCGCTAGCCTGGCTCTTAAAAGCACCTAATAATTTTTTGCCCTCTGGTGTCCCTTTTGGGACATTGCAGCAAACGGTTTAAGAAACAGGAAAGTCCCTTCGAAGCATCGGCAACTACGCGTGGCTATTTTGATGCTGCTAGAGCACAGCAAAGGCAAGGCTATACTGAAATCAAAATGCCAGCAGTTTATCAAAGCATCTGGAAAGGTCTTGCCTCTGCCTTTTTAAAAGTAATGCGTATTTCTGAGACACAAATGAATATTGTCTATTGGTAGAGTAGAAAAGAGTCCTGTCCAGTAGATTCAATAACTATCACCTGACTGGAAGCTTGGGCTCGCTATTCAATGGGCTCATCTCCCCAGTGTGCTTGTGCCCTCATCACTGCCAGTGTTGGTGGAATTGTATATGCACAGCACAGCTAAAAATTCTTCTACTTTTCTGTGTTTTGTCTAACTTAAGAAAGTCCTAAAGTTTTTTTCTGCAAGTATTTAGTATGAAATTCTATTCTTGTTACAAAATTCAATAGGGCTGACTTTTTAAAAAGACTCTGGAGAGGATATATTTCCCTGTGTGTTTACAATAACTCCTGCAACTCTCTCGTTTAGTTTCATCCCTATCAAATTCTATTAACGTTTTCTACATTCAGTCAATACCATTTAAAACTGGGATAAAATGAATGAAAACTTCATTGCCTAAATATTCCATCCATCTCTGCTAATAGATGGATTTATTAATACCATAAAAGCTCTCAACTGATAAGCTTAGTTATAGCACCAAGAAAACATAATCCACCTGGAAAAACTGAAAAGATACAATGTCGGAGGTATTTTCAAAATCAGTTTCAGGATGTTAATACCACAGTCCTTCTGGGTAGACACTATGCAGTGTCGTTATTCTATCTGCATTTGTGTAGGATTGCACAACAGGTTTGAACAGCCATGTGGGGCTAGGAAAGCCTTCTCAACCTTTGATTCTAGCTGGGAGTCCCAAGTGACATCTTCAACTGTTTAAAATTAAGTTACCAAGCTGCCTCTAGCACAAGCTCCAGCACAATTCAATCCCTTGCCAAACAGTATTCAGTAATGTTCAGGGACATATATGTCTCAGCGTGAGTTACCTTCCTCGTGACATATTGATGCTATAAAAGTAAAGATTTTCTGTCTAAGGCAGGGAGCAAGCCCTTCCCCTCAGAATACACTTTCTGCGAGGTCCTCCTGCCCCCCGTTAGCTAGAAGCGTGGGCATGCATGACAAGCAAACTTTCAGAGATTGTACAGATTAAGTGCCCCTAAAGCAGAATGAAACACAGATGAACTGCAGTGTCTGCAATACACATGCAGCTGGATGTAAACTCTGTGCTTTCAAGGATGGTTTACCAGGGGTGGCATTGCAGTGGTGCAAAAACTACACACTTCAAAAGAAACATTCTTGAGGTAATACATTCCAGCTGATTCTTCAGCAGAGTTTACTAGTCTTTGACAGTCCCTTTGCTCCATGCATGTGTGTATGTATATCATACAGCATGAACTGTATGACTTCCCCTGACCTGGTATTCAGCTGGTAGCCACTGTTGAACACCTGCTGAAGCCTCAAGAATGTTTCACCTGTTCCTTTCTTCCTCCCAAAATGGTAGAAAACTAGGCAAGGATGTTTCTAATGGTAAACTGAAAATATCTTAGTGGATGCTGGTAAAGAAGTGACTTTGTGCTGCTGCAGGACAGGTCCATACTGCCTGAAAAGTTGAGAATAAACACATAAATAATAACATTTGCTCTAAGTGATGTGTTCCCAGAGGTAAGTTGCAGTAAAAGGCACACAAGAAGGTGGAAAAACACAGATGTATAGGGGGTGTAGCCTCTACAGCTAGAAATACAGTTTGGACTTCCGATCTGTCAACAAAATCCTAGTGATCTGCCCTTTTAGATATGTAGGGCCTGATTGCTTTCCCTTTCATCCCAGCAGTTCAAACCCACTCACTTCAGAATCACTCGTTCCTAATGGGATGAAGATAGGGAAAGCCTAGTGCTGTTACTGGACACAGTTTGACACCATTCATCCCCATCTTTGTCTGCAACTGCAGCATCCCAAATAGGAACACAGCTGCTGTAGTGCCAGCAGAGACTAGAAGCTGATTCAACCCATCTAAAATCAAACTCAAACTTTGATACTCAGGGGCATTTATTGCTTTCCAGGAGCTATAGAGAGGGCTTATGATGCGGCCTCAAGTGTGTATTACTCAGATAATTTTTGAACAGGGTGAAACTGGAACTCCTGCGTGGAACTGCCCAGAACTTCTCAGTATTCCAGACAAGGAGCAGCTGAAAAATTACACCTCTCTGTAAAACGTAAGTTGGCTTTCAAAATGTCATAAAGATTTAAGTGGCCTTTAAATTAAGTTTCTGCGGGAAGTCTGTAAACTTAGGTTCAGGGAAGAGAAACTGCTAAAAATGGGATTTTTTTTGGTTTTTTTCCTGATTCTTTCTGCAGAGAACACAGATAATTACGCTGTGCTATATTAACCAACACATATACACTTTTTTTATATGCCATTAGCTTTTAAATGCCTTCCCAACAGTGCCTTAGCTTCCTGCCAATGTTTCCCTCAGGCCACCAGAAGACCCCTCTTCCCAGGTTGGCACATTTCTCGTCAGACCAATGCCAAGAATTTTGAGCCAGGTTGCAATTACCAGAAGAGCTGTTGTGAGCCATTCAGCCTGAAAGTAATTCAGAGGTGAAGAAAGCATTTGAAAAGTGGCAGGCTAAAAAAATGTTAGTAAAATCAAGATTGTTCTTCTGGGCTTGTGTAGGCAGACCAGTATTAGCAAGTATTTTATTGTACTGAATGCTGTTCTGGAGAATCAACACGACATGCTTTGCAAAAAAGTTTTAAAAAATGATTAGCATTTTCAGCTGTTTCCATCTGGAGAGGCCCAGATGGAGGCTTATAAAAAGCCCTCATATTCCAGAAGTGCTGAGTATGAAGGAAAGATGTGTTCTAACTGTGAAGTTCAAATGAGCTGTACATAGTTTGAAGAAGCCCCAGGACTCAGAGCCTGTTAAGACAGAAAAGTTCTTGGACATGTCTTGAAGCTGAGTTTGGATATCTAGAGACCTTTAAGACAAAAATGGAGTCATTTCACCTCTGGGATTAGGCAGCACCTGAGCTGTGGTTTACAAGATGAAAAACTTTGCATCTGTGTACTTTAATTCTTGCTTAAACTCAATTCAAGACATTAAATCCTTTTCACAACACCTTTTTTTTTAAATATGGACAATTCTCCTATAACCCTTCAACAGATTATTCTCAAATAAGTGATAAATAAGTAGTTTTATTTTTTAATGAGATTTCCTCACAGGGTAAAAAAATCTTAGGGAAGAATGGGTACCCCAGAAAGTAATGCACCAAGACAGAAGTCTAGTAGATTAATGACCTTTCCACTGCAAATACTTACCTCTTTCCATTAGGATAATACTTAGATCTAATTTAGATCTCTAACTTTTACGTAGCTGAACCTACGTAACCTCAGTGCTACTTCGTATCAGTCTGTAAATGCATCCACTCACTTTTCTATATAAGAGGAGCTATCAGAGCATGATTGTGATAGATATTATTTGATAGATATTATTAGTACTAAGAACTAGAGCAGATTTTTTACAGCTGCCTACAAAGACTTGTCAGCTCACTTTGTCCGAAAAAAAAATATCACAAGTATTTTTGGGTTTCTGAGGGCTTCTCTTTCATAGCTTTGAAACTGGTCCTGTTTGCAGCTGCCTCAATCTCCATCAGTCAAGGAGACCCAGACAATTCAGGTACTTTTCTTATTCCCAGCCTCTAATTCTGATACAGAATTTGTGCAGAATTGTATTTTGGCTGTACCTTTGGCAGAGTTACAGCAGTGTTTCTGTGGGCTTTATAGCTCTCCCTGAGTGGGCTTGCACTGAAAAGTCTTTGGGTCCCAGCTTCACTAAGGAAAACTAAGAGGCAGAACAGGTAGGGAACCAGAGGGGAGAGGTTCCTTTTGTAAGTGCTTTTGTTTGTGAAGCATATCTTCTTTAGACTTTTTTTTTTTCAGTTGGCAAAATTTCTCCTTTCCGAAAGGATTTCATTAGAATTATGTCATGGCCAAACCCAATTTTTAGTCTTTCAAAATTCTATGTATATGATAAGAGCTCCTGCCAAAATGTTTTCCAAGAAGAAAAGGGTTTTTTGACTTAATAGAAGGCTTTATGTAAAATTTTCTACTTTTTTGCGAAAATGTGTTTTGATATTTCAGATTTCAATAGAATCCAGCAACTGGACTGCATAAATGTACATTCTCCTAAATTCACTTGCAGGAATAGTAATTTCCTGACCATTTCTGTTTTGAAGCATCATTGAACCGATCTTAATGGGTAGTTATGACCTGTTGTACATGATTTCAGTAATACGCTGACTAAAAGCTGAAACATGCTTTTCTTTAAATAACACTAACCTCAGCTTGTTTGATACCTCATAACTTACTGTCTTCAGATGTTCATCACTGAATTGCCTGTTTCATTCAACTGCACAGTCAAGAAAATTCCCAAGTCACTGTTGAAAAGGAATAAGTATTCAGCAACTGTGAATGTAAAGATACATTATGTAAAGAAGAAAAGGTTTCTTCTTCTTCACCGCTACCTTCCTTTCATGACCTTAGGTTTATATTCAACTGTGGGACCTGAACTGTGGAGCAAAGATTAAAGAACAGAGGAGCCCTCAAGCATAATGTCCAGGCACTACCTGGGTTGAATAACAGATTGAATTTTGAATTGTTCCCAACTCCTTGACTGTATTTATTTTTTTCTTTGCAATAAACTGACTATGGAAAAACATGATGGAAGAAAGGTTTTTTACATAGCAGGAGGATACTAAGAGGTGTGTGCACACAATGTTGTGCTTACTCTGTTCTCTTTCAGTGGCCGGGTTGCTTGTCTGCCTTGCTGCAACTTGTCTCCTCCGGTTGAAGGAGAGCCCTGAGCTGGGAAAGTCATCTGGAGCGTGGGTGCATGACCCAGCAGGCAGAAAGCCTGCAGCAAGGGCAGATATTAAGAGATGGCTGAAAGAAGCAAAAAATGACAAAGCAAAGCCTCTGAAGCAACAGAAAAATTCTTTCTTGGAGACCCAGAGGCACTAGGGGTGAGGTTTGCGCAAGATAGCTGCGACAATCTGACAGCTTGCTGCCACCAAAAGTGAGTGTTTCATGCCGCTTCAAAAAGCTTAGAGTGTCAGACAAACATAAGAGCTCATGCAAAAGAAGGAGCGGACAACTACAGTCAGAAGACAGAAGTAAGCCTAGCCTTTGGGGCAGCCACTAGTTCAAATTTCTCAGGAATATTCAGCCTGTCTGGAGCCTGCTGCAACCCAAAATGCCATGAAATGTTGTTGAACGGGGTCAAAAAACTGTGAGGAGAAAGCAGAATGGCTTAAAAGGTCTGTTATATTTTGTTCTCACTCAGAAGAAACTGAGTTTCCATATTTTAAATGTTGATTGTCATTGTTTAGCTAAACTTAAATGTAACCTTTAGAAGTTTACAGCCTTCTGGATGATTATGGTGCGTCCACTGTAACGGACATGGTATATCTAGGTAGACTAACCTCTAAGCTTTGGACAACTCAAGGTCCTTTCAGAATTAGTTTAAAGAGATCCCAGTTTGGATTATTTGGATGAAAGAGGCCAGGGAGCAGCTCCCCAAGGAAATTTGAGGCAGTGGTTGTCTTTGGCAGGGATGAGCTGAAGGCAGCAATAACCTATGGAGCCATTATAGTTGCAGCTGCAAGAGAACATGTGTCCACAGTCTCTCTAAACAGCATTTTACATTTCTAAATGTATAATTAAAGCCTACACACAATCTCAGAAAAGACTTTCTACACAGGAAATGAAAAACTAATCTGTATAAAAATGCTATTTATGACGGTAGTCTCAGGTTAAATAAAAAGGAAGATTCAGCTTAGTCTTGCTTTGAAAAAGCATGAGTGGGGCAGAGCATGAGGTTGATATTGTTCTTCTGGAAGATAATTTTTTAATTCTCTAATGGGACTGGAAACAAATACAAAATAAATATTTCACTAGAAATATTTAGTTCATTGGACTAACGATAAAGCTAAAAATAGCAAGAAAAAATACTAAGAGCTGAGTGTCTTAGGAAGGAGCAGTTTTATTATAGCCAAGATTTCCAGCCTGTACACCCATAAGCATACATAGACTGAGAGTCTGGAGAAGGAAATCTTTTAAGTAGGGTTGGGTAACATCAGTTGGGAAATGATGAGATATCACAAGTCAGAAAAAAATGATGAATGTACCTACAGAAACAAATGTAAATCAGCCTGGAATGACCACTTAATCAAAAAGGAATACAGTTCATCAATTTCTGAAAAGAAAGTAAGAAAAATTGGAGGAGCCAGTCAGAAGTAACAGTCTTCACAGTTTAAAGTAATTTAGATCACATCCAAGACTTTTACTCCTTTTCAGAGGTGTTACTGTGCAATCACTACATTACCTCCTAATGACCAAATCCAGTTTCAGCCTTTTAACCAGCAGGAGAGTCTGCATTCATCTCTCGAAGTCATATTGCTATAATTTCTGTGAGAAATGTTGTTTTAAAAGCCAGAAGTGCTTTCCTGCTGTCAAGCTGGCAGGGGGGCCTGTATCTCCACCCAGCACCCAGGAATAATGTAGGTCATGTCCTGCAGTGGAGGAAGTCTATGGAAACACCAGTCCTCCTGCCCTTGTCCATTGAACAACCCCTGCTGCTGTGCCTCCACAGCAGGCTGAAGTCATCATTAACCTGTCGCGGGCTTTATTGCTGTGTTACATACAGTCACACACATCTGAACTGCAGCAGCGGGCTTTTCATCAAGCAAGAAAGCCTCACCAGTTTTGGGAAAGATGGTGAGAAACACATCATGACTCCCGGTTTCAAAGGATTTCAGAGCTTCCAAAGTGTCTGGGCTGCTAAGATCCCTTAGGCTACAAAATGCTTCTGCAGGGGAAAAATAAAAATAAAAATCTGGAGATGACAGATTTTCATCTTAGTAAAGGCCTTTTTGAATGTTTTCCCATTTCTGATCAGGCTTGTTCCCTTGTTCAACTCCTTGCAGACAATGAGATGCACACTGCTTTCTGTTATCTAGGTAGCTTTTGATATCACCATGTAGGAAGTAGTAAAGGGCGTGTATTAAGGAACAGATTAAAAAGTTAATTACAAAATTATGGGACATGGTGGCTTGTCTCTTTTCATCTGTGGAAGCCCAGAGTTAGACAAAGTCCTACCCTTCTGGGAATCAAAACCTACAAACCCAGAATCACCAGGTTCAAACAAACATACCTTTCTTCACGCAGAGCAATTCCACATGGGCAGCTCGTGCACAGAAGCTCAGAAACCCTGACTGAGAAGCAGGCTGTGAGTGTCCCACCAGAACCAAATCTGCAACATTACTGTCAGGAAGATATGAGGCAGGGCCTGGAAGCCAGGGCCTGTCCCATCACCCCAGCCAGCAGGAGGGCAGCCAAGGCCACCGGGGCATCAGGCACCTGTCTGGGGAAGGTGATGGGCTGAGGATGGGCCAGGATATGGTTTCATGGATGGGTCCAGCCTGGCAGGGCCTGTGGCCAGACAGGGCAGGCTGGTGACCAACCTGCTGCAGCATTGCTGAGGCAGGGGCTGATGGCCCCAGGGACTGACATGGGGTCCTGGGCCATGGGCAAGGTGAGGGGAGCCCTGAGGGGCTCCCAATTTCTCAGCTTTGTTAATTACATTTTTGATTGCAGGTTGCTCAGTTTTTAATCTTAGTCGAGTGTGAGAGTCCTGCAAATACATTTGTCTGGGAATATGTCAGAGGAACCCTTTTTCCAAAGAACTGGATTTCCTTTGCAGACAAACTGAGCATTTCCTTATCTTTTCTGATTTTCCAAAAGAGTGATTGTGACAAGAAGTCATGCAGCACGTTCTTCACAGATTGTAGCAAGAACATCTACACCAGCAAGGAGGCTGTGGAAATGATATCTATGTAGCATAAACGTATGCAGCTTTTATAGTTCAGCAACAGAGTCATCAAGGGGCATCTTTCCCCTGATCCTTCCATTCAAAAGTCCTGTTTCTTCCCACTTGCCACATACCTGACTGTTCCCAGAGAGTCCAGTGGGAGCAAACACGCCATAAAACATATAGCTCTTCATTAGTTAAGAGTTGGCAGCAGTAAGAGATCGAGAAGTCCCACCGTGCATCAGAGGGAGGATCTTGCCAATGTGTCAAAGGCCTTTCTGACCTCACTGCACAAATGTCAACACCAGGGTAGCCATGGTGGATCTAAACTCAGTACACAGACATTTTGGGGGCTCAGACCCACAATGAAACCATGTCAAGTCCACTGTGTGCCAGGAGGAGAGGCCCTGTGCTGGTCCCTCTGCTTCACCACTGAGTGCCTCAGGAGCCTCATTCACGATCTCAAGCACCACAGGGACACCACCAGACTGATGCAATAATGTTCGTGCACCATGTCCCTCCTGGAAGGATACCAGACATTCACTCAAGGCGTACACACATTTTATTTGGTTGCATCAAGCAAAGCACATGCCCTAGGCCGAGCACATCCTTAAGAATTACCACCTGTCTTGGAGATGCCAGGTAGATCTCTGAGGGGTTTCTCTCTTTTCTCATGAAAAGGAAACATGGGACTGTCCACCTTTGAAGAATCATCTCTGGAGCACGACTTGCTGTCATGCTGCTCATCTGCTTATTTTCAGGCCTTGCAGTACACATCATAATTCATCTTTGCTGCCAGCTTCGTTCCTCCTAGGCAGTCTTCAAATTTTTCATCCATTTCTTCATTCTGAGCTTTAGAGAAGAGGTCTTTCCAGTTTCCAACAATCCCTGTGTACAAGTACCAAAAACTGAAGGCAGCTGCTCCTGAGAGAAAATAATACCTAGGCAGCAATGGGGCAGAATCATTGCCCACATGAGCGGGAAGGATTTGATTTATGCCCCAGAGAGGTTTGATTGCCTGAGAGAGGCAAGGTAGCAAAGATAAGAATTAAAGGCTGCAGGCAGGCCACAGGGAACATTGCTGGTGGGCTGCCTGCATGCCTTCCCTTCCCACAGAGGGTTTCCAAGGCAATTTCATAAAGCTTTGACATGGAAGGGAGGGGAACCTGGTTTTGTCACAAGGGAAATCTCATTCATGAATGCTTCCCTCTGAAGGGGGAATTTATTTAGAGTAATGGGGCAGGTGGTAGAGGAGAGTGGTTAAATCCATCTTCCTCCAAGGAGTGGTAAAGGAAAAGAATTAAAGCAAGCCCATGCCCATGGTAGTTAGAAACTCACAACTCTTGATGCTATGGGAAGCAGCTGTACTGCCAGAGCATTGGCCCTGGCTCCAGGTCAGACCATCTCTGGGGCCACCACTAACAAGTCCATTAAGAGGAACCATATCAAGACTACTCCTCAGCTTTCACTCAGTACATAACAAGAAGGTGCCTGTGAGGCCAGCAGAATAGTAAGCAATACATTTAATACATTTCCTTGAGGTTCAGGAGCCTCTTGTCCCATTAGCACACCTCTTCCCAAAGGGGACATTCATGAAGTGATATGTGCAGCCTGGAACTGTGATCCATGATCAGCCTCATCATCTGACCACCACCTCTCTGTAAAGCATAACCATTCAGCCCAAACAGATTTGGTAATTGTTAGCATAACCTACACCAGTGTTGGCCCCCACCAGTGTTGGCCCCCTTCACACCTCACTTGCCTAACTAAATGAGGCTGCCACAGGGAAATAGAGCAACATAGAAGCAATGGCTGAGGACTGTAAGCCTGTCACTGTGGTATGTTTTCACTCAGTCCCCAAATCCCACCAACAGCAGAAGTTTATTGTACAGGATGCCACAGGAGAGATTGCATCCATACCTGTCCTTCCTAGACAGCCCAGTGAGTTCATGGCTAAGTGAGGAAACCTATTCAGAATTCTTTCTGTAGTTCTGCTTTAGAAGGCTGATTCTCCTTTTGCAGAGACTTACCCTTGCGGAAGAGGATGTCCCCAAACTTTCCATGGGTTTCCTTGGATTTTTCTTTCATGGCCTGGAAACTAGTCTTCTTGGCAATTCTGGAAATATCTTCCTCACACAGGGAGAATCCAAAGAAGGCAGCAATCTTTTTCATTCCCAGTACCTGGTCCTGGCCAAAGGAACATAGCAGAGGTGAAACCAAAATACCTGACCCTGTGGCTGTGGCATGAAACCAGCAGCAGGTGGGAAGCCCAGCAGAGGAGGTTGTTTCCCACACTGTCACCAAGGGATTCTAGCAGCTCTGTCAGAAAGGGAACCCCCGTGTGGTAGCCTTAGCTTTAGGGTCTTGTCTTCTCTTCCAAAAGCAACTGTGCTTGTGCCAGATAAGATTTCTTACACAAAGGGGTAAGTCTATCCTCCTCCTAACCCCCATGGGCCTCCCACAAACATAAAAAAGTAGCTCAGAAAGGCTGAAGGGGCAGATAGGATTGGCCTAAGAGTTTCTTCTTCCCACAGTCATATGTATCAGGAGGGGTGCACAGTGCACTCACTAGTCAACGAAGAGCTGGGTAAGATGCCATACCTCTTTGAGTTCCTCATAGCTTATCATCATGATCCTCTCGTGGTCGATGTATTTGTTCCATTCCACTAAATGGTCAAAATAGGATCCCCAGGTCACTGCAGACAAAGGGACAAAGTTGTGTAGAGTATTCCCCAAAATAGGCCCTTATCAAATCAGAGGAGTCAGCCCAGGCAGCTCTCTAAATGTGACATCAGGATGGTGAAGAGGTGACTGGCTCAACATGTCTGTTCTTTGGCTGAGGCCAGTACAAGATACCCTAGCTCTGGCCACTAGGTAGCACCGAACCACAAGCTTTGCTGTGGGAATGGAAGTCAGGCTAAAGCTTTTTAGGGGTATCTTCCAGTTCTGAATTAGAGACAAAAGAAACACTGATTCTCTGGTACTTCCTGATTCTGCCGTAACATGGGCCTATCTGCCTATCATCGGAATGCTTTGAAAGGTATGTTGGAGTAAGATTCTTGTGCACAGGGTCCTGTGTAGGCCCCCCATATAGGGAGGAATGCTCGAGCATGTAGGACAAATTACATTTCCCGTTCATGAAGGCTGCAAAGTACTCATCCCAGGAGGCAAAGGATGGCAGCACTGGCATGTTGTTGTAGAAGTGGTAATAGGAGACAGCTGTGTCTTTGGGGTTCCGAAGCAGCACGAGAATCTACAGGAAAAAATCATAAAATATGGTTCTGATCTGATGACTGACAAAAATGCCGTCTTCTCATCACATTACACAGAATCATAGAATCATTTAGATTGGAAAAAACCTTTTAGATCATCAAGTCCAACCACTACCCTAGCACTGCCAACTCCACCACTAAACCATGTCCCTAACCACCACTTCTATACAGCTTTTAAATACTTCCAGGGATAGTGACTCAACCACTTCCCTGGGCAGCCTGTGCCAATGCTTGACAACCCTTTTGGTGAAGAAATGTTTCCTAATATCCAATCTAGAATCCCTGGTGCAACTTGAGGCTATTTCCTCAGTTGCCGAGGTGAGTCTCTCCAGAGAGGA
>NW_009931180.1:0-7726 GCF_000696875.1 Nestor notabilis
ATTTTATTCTCTATATATATTATATATATTTCTAATACCAGAAAACAAATTTGTACTGTAAGGGTGATTTCATGCTGGCACAGGCTCACCCAGGGAGGTGGTGGACTCTCACCCCTTAGAGATATTCAAAAGTCATCTGGACTTGGACCTAGGTAAGTGGCTTTAGGTGGCCCTGCTTGGGTGGAGGGGTTGGACCAGAGGTCACTTCCAAGCCTAACTGTTCTGTGATTTTGTGAGATATGCCAGTCAATGCGACGGATCTCACTACTTGTTTTTTGTCCTGTGGACTGCCTCTCCTGATTTGCCTATGTTACAGAGCAAATGCTGTGGAAACAATGTGGGAAGTTCAGGTTAGATATAAGGAAGAAGTTCTTTCCTGTGAGGGTGCTGAGGCGCTGGAACAGGCTGCCCAAAGAAGTGGTAAATGCTCCATCCCTGGCAGTGTTCAAGGCCAGGTTGGACAGAGCCTTGGGCGACATGGTCTAGGGTGAGGTGTCCCTGCCCGTGACAGGGGGTTGGAACTGGCTGATCCTAAGGTCTTCTCCAACCCAAACCATTCTGTGGTTCTATGATTCTATGAAACAAGTCATGTTACACTAGGACTACTGGGGTTGGTAGGTTGAATTTGTCATGCTGTTCTTTGCCAAGAAAGATTAATATGAGATAACAGAGGGCACACTGTGGTTTTCTACAGGGCAACATGTCTTATCTTTGAAGGTTAAGTTCCTTTTCAACCCTTCTTTTGATTCCATGTTATACTTAAGGGAATAGTCTTTCACTGTCTATGATGTTCAAGGCTACATGATCAGTCGAAACGTCCTTTACTCCTCCTGTGAGTAAAGTACAGATACTGGTTTTGTAAAGAAAGAGAGAGAAAAATCCTCCAGAGAACTTTGGAGGCATGACAAGGTCAAGATTCTACCTGATCTGACATACATAGATAGATAGATTAGATAGATAGATTACATAGATAGATAGATAAAAGTAGATATTTACATACTCCCAGTCACCAGTTCTCCTTTATACTGTGCACAAGTTTTGTCTGGAGGACAACGTCCATTGTTCATTCATTCTACATCACCTTGCTTTTCCACCAACACCATTTCTTAAGGGCATCTGCCAACCACAGAAAGCAACAGTCAGCTTTTTATGTTGTTTAACTGTTATAATGCAAAGAAACAAATATGGAGGTCTCTGCTACTGTCTTCTATGATGAGTGGTTCATTTCCCATTCTAAAAGTGCTTTTTTGTCCCCTGTTTGAAACAGCCTAGGTGTCTTGATCTGTTCTGAATCTCCTGCCTGTGGACATTGCTTTGTCAGCCTGTGGCATTACCCTTAACGTTGCAAAAATACCCTGTAGCTGACTTCCAGAGATCACTTCTATGCAGCCATTCTTTGTGTTATTTTCTCTATCAACAGGTAGAGTTGTTTCTTAACAGCTCTAAGGGTCATTGAATGTACCCAAACACATAAACCAATAATGAGCTCAGTTTTCCCCTGGAGGTTTGTCAATCCTGTTTTTCTCAGTCATGCAATGCTAAACAGATAACCAGGGTCTACGGTATAACCATGCCATGCTTTTGAAAACATGTCCTATTTTAGCATTGCAACTGTGACTACACGCCATTTCCTTTAACCAGTCTTTGACAGCATACACGAAGAGGTGTCTGTGCAACTAGGTGATAGCCTCTAAAAGCTCTTGGTCACATTTCTTCTTTGTGACTATATATAGCCAGATTTCCTACATAGCTCTTCGGAAGCTCTTAGAAACTGAAATTGCCTCCAGTGACTGATGTTAAAAACCATAGTTCCTTGGGTCAGAGTCCCTTTCTTTGTTCCAGTTCGTAATTGCACAAATTGTGCTGTCTTTTAATAGCAGTGAATTCATACTTGTGGATCCATGTGAAAATACTTTCCACCAGTAATTTTGCCTGAGCATTAATATGCAGAATAGGATGATGTTTCCTTGCTTCTGGTTTTCAAGAAAAATTTCCGCCTTAAGAATAGATTTCCTGCAACTCTGCAGTTATTTCCCTGTGGGTTATCACTGATTTTGCATGGAATTAAGGCAGAATTAGCCCTCAGATTTGAAGCAACCAGAACTGAAGCAAATGGACTCACCAGCCTGTCCATTCAGTTGCCAGTTACCCCATTCACATGGGGAAGGCATGTTCTCTATGAGCGTAATAGGGACTGTGCTTTGGAGCAACTCCTTGTTTAAACCCCAGTGCAAAGTCTCAACTATTTGGCAACTCAAAGGAAAAAAACCTGCTTTATAATGCTCCTTGGGACCCTGCAATAGACAGGGTGAATTTGTGTTTCTGTCTGGGTTAGAGCAAAATCTTGTTTAGCTTGCTTTATGAGAGGGAAGCCAGTGCATCAATCCATAGCACCTCTGAGTCTGCTTGACATCCTGCTTTTGGTAATGAATACATTTCCTGCATTGCTTCTCCCACTGTAGATATCTATGATTAATATGCCTTGTCTTTTATAAACAAACCTAATGCAAAGCCAATAATGTGAGTCTCATTCCTTTACTGCCAGCCCACAGCCCAGCTTTGTTTGGGTATATATGTAAAGGAAGAAAGATGAATGTTCACTCAAGCTTGGGAGCTGGAGCCATAACAAATTTATGGTATGAAAAACATGCATCAGTGTGAGGCAAATAAAGCCCAGGAAGGTCTGGTTTCCTCCCTCCCTTAATTTTACTCTATAATAGCAAGAACACTGTGTTGTGCACCCAGCCAACAGATGTCATACTACGCAAGCACATGGCAAGGGGAGCAAACAAATCGAAGTACCTAGGTAGCTTTTATCGGTGACTGGATTCGATCATAATATCATAAGTGATGAAAGGGAAGCTGCTGTGATCACATAAACTGACCACCAGGCAGTGAATTTCCCCCAAATCAGGTTTCACTTGAATTACTTTATCTCAGAGACAAAAGAAGAGGTAGAGATCAGAGTTTTAGATTGTGCATGATGAGAAGGCTGACCACAACCTGCATCCTGCTACTCCGATGGTAATTCCCTTCAGTGTTCAAAATGCACACGGGGTTTCCGAAGTGAATTTGTCCATTTTATGGGTTGTACCATGAGATTTTACTTATCCCTTACGTGCTCCATTAGCAAAGTCATATTCCCCAAGCGACTATGTTCTGGAGCCATCAGAGACTTCGATTTCTCTTTGACAGGGGCAGATGATACAAGTTCCAGAGCTCCAATCTCTCAATGATTTCCCCAGACAAATGGAAGCGTGGCTTAGTGGTGTGTTTGTTTGTTTTCCCTCAGTCTTTCAGTTACTGTATTTTTCTGGATTCTTTCTTATTTCTCAAAATATTTCATGGCTTGTGGATCCCAGATGTGGATCTCAGCACTTACGAGTGCTGAAAGCCAACTTCTAATTCCTACTTGGAAGTCTCACATTCCTTCCAGCACCTGCTGTGGAGTTGACCATCCTTGCTGCTCCCCAAGCTTTTTTAGAGTCACGTGGGTAAGAATCCCCATAATGACTCATCCTATATCTACATCCTGAATTCTTTCTTCATCTATGTCTGGATTTACATGTGGAACCATTGACTGCTTCCCTCCTATGGAGGACTTTTGATACCTCTGTAACAAGGATCCCACAAGGATCCATTGTCAGTGTGATAGATTTGTCATGTTAGTAACATAAATACTCAGAGGGGCAGTTTGTCTGTAGGAAAACCATATAAACTCTCTCTCATAAGGTATCTTGCCATTTGGCAGGGGGTTAGAACTGGATAATTTTAAGGTCCTTTCCAACCCTATCTATTCTATGATTCTATGTCCAGAAGACTTCATTTCTTTCTGGGAAAGATTGCAGATCTGTGTACACACAGTTACTGTCTTTCTACTGCATTTAACAAAAATTTGGGGTGGGTACCCAAATTAGGGCTCACACCTTTGTAGTATCAAATCATCTACTAGATTAACTATTCTCTTTCTTTTGTCTGAGGGAATCTCACTAAATGTAGGTACAAGATGTTTGATTCCTGAAGTTAAGAGGTGTGATTCACACTTCACTCCAGTCAGGCCTAATGAGAATCATGAAAGAATGCTCAGAGGAGATCAGATTAGCAGCTAGCAGAAGGGACCCTCATCATACAAATAGCAAAGCAGAAGGATCCAATATTAAATGATAAACTGGCAGGTGAGTGTGGAGTGGCAGTGACTGCAGACCTCCTTAGGAAACAAGAAGGAATTTTGCCAGGTATTCGGAAGAAGGTCTTTAAAGAAGAAGTCAGGATGGTCAAAACATCAAGTGTGGGATTTGAGCATCACTTTGTTTCTGGGCATCAGAGAATTGTCACGGAGGCAGAGAAGTCAAGACAGAAGAAGAGAGTTTATTGATCCAACCTCTCCAGATACATCAAGTGTTCAAAACCCTTTGTCATTCTTATTGCTCTACCAGAACTATTATCAGTTTATATGTACAATTTATAAAGTGCAGTGTCCAAAAGCAGCTACAGTACTTTACCTTGCTGGCACTGAGTTCACTTGAAAGGTCGGTTCTCCTATACTGATTATAGTACCATAAAGACATTCCAGAATGAGATTTAGTTTTCTTGGACACTACATCACTGGTTTGTTTGGAGTTTGAGGTCCCCTTCCAGCACCAGAATCTTGTTTAATATCCTGTTGACCAGCCAAACATTTTTGTACCTGTGCATATAACTTCTTTACCCATGGTGTAGCATACTGCATGACTGTACATTACATTTCATCCTCCTAATTTCACATCTCTCCATTCTTTTCAAGATCATTTTAGAATCCACCTTTGTTCTCCAATTGTACGTTGTAGATTTACTCAAGCCTGATGTCATCCACAAGCATTTAGTTATACTTGTTATTAAAACAAGTCAGTGTTTGGGTTTTTTAAATAGAACTAGGCCTAAGAAACATCACTAAGATATCTCATTTAAGATCCCCTTCTAGTCTGATGCTAAGAAGCCTCTGATGATTACCCTTCAAAAGTGATTTACCAATCAATCCTACCTTATTACAATTAGATCTACCTAACCTTACTGTTAAAAATAATTTTCTAACACTTCTTTTACCTTCTTTATCACCTGGCTTTTAATAAGTCAGAAATTAAATTAGATTATTTAGAATTATTTCTTATATTACATATAGATTTTATTTATTTCTTTTAATATTATTATTATCTTCTGGGTACTTGCAAATGGTTGCTTAATAATTTTCTTTAACATCTGCCCACAAGTTGAAGTTAGTCCCTACTAGACTAATTTCTCAGACGACAACTCTGTTTTTTCATAGGCAGGTTCTATATTTGTCCTTCTTCAGTCCTCTGGTACTTGTGAATCCTCCACAAACCCTTGAAGATAATCACTAATGACTCAGTTTGCTTCAGCTAGTTTCCTGCAAAATCTTCAAGACTCAACTGACACAAACATCTCTGCCATCACAAAATGCTTTCAAACCATTCTTCCTGTGCTGCAACCTCAATATGCTCTCTTGCATTAAGACTAACTCCATCAGCATCTAGACACAAATTACCTTCTTTGCCAAGGAAAACATCCCTGGGATACTTCAGCCCTCTCTGCATCTTTATTAATTGTCCCTCCTCATTATTCTGTTTCTGATTTATAAAAACATTATTATCATTCAGATGGTAAAGCTGAAGCACAGGAGTCACTGCTGCTCCACTGTCTCTTTGGAATACAGTGGGCTTCACAGGGGCTGCTGTGTAGTGCTTGCTTTGTAACTCATTGAGTAAGCAATGCAGTGGCCTCCTCCCAGTGTTGTGCTTCTGCAGTTTCTCTTTGATCACGCTGAAAACCATGCTGATGAAATAATCCAGGTGGTTTTAAACAAAGAGAGGCATCCCTATCCATGGCAGGAGGTTGGAACTAGATGATCTTAAAGTCCTTCCAACCGTATTTTATGATTCTTTAATGTGACCATGTCACCATCACTAAAAAGGAGAGGACACACTACCCTTTTCCCCAAACCTCATACTTTGTTTTGCTTTGCACTGGCTCTGGCGCTTGCCCAGCACTGTAGCAAGGCAGTTCAGCTTACTAATCTAGCAGAGAAATAACTCAAAAAGCAAGAAAGGAGTTGCAATTCTTCAGCACTAGTGAATTCAATAGCTCCAGGAAGAGTCGATCCAGCACTAGAACTGGCACACACTGAAACAGTGGGTGGGTAGGGAGGGACCAGGGTTAAGGAGCAAGACACCTTAGTCTTGACTGTTGTCTTCTTACATCTGCTCAACCAAGTTGCACAGCTGAGGGGACAGTGAGCTACAGTGCATTGGCAAAGGTGGACCACTGGGAACTCCTTACAGTGGCTTTGGAGACAGATAAAACCTATCTTCCAACTACAGTAGGTGTCTTCTTTTAGGCTTTACAAGTCTTTACATCAGCCCTTAGGAATACAGCAGAATTTGCCTAACCTTCCACAGTCTTCATTTCCACGTAATGCTCCAGCTGTAGTTTTCCTTTGTACATAATGTCTGGAAGCAGTAATAATAATGCTGATAGAAAGGGCTCTGTGAAGCATCTGAGGAGGAAGCTCATTCACTTGTCTGCACGCCCGTCCCCCGCCCCTTTTATTCCTTTAAATATTAAAGATTACATTACAAGCAAGTGTCTGATTGTCGGAAGTGCTGAGCTCCCATTGTCTTCAGTGGGCGTCATGGATGCTCAGCATTTCTGCAAACCAGACTCGTAATGATCAGCATGTGGTGAAAATACTTAACAGCTAAATCTTTCCTGTCCCGTCCTTGCCATCCTCAAGCCAACAGAAAGCTTCTCCCTATCCCACATCCTGCTCCCTGTAGAAGGAACACCTTTGTCTCTGTCCCACCTGCCCCCTTCATCCAATATCTCACAGGTTAAGTGCTCTACACCTGGACCACTTTTGGGAGTCATCTGATTAACTGCAGGTATCTGCACTGTGGATGTCTCCATCTGGGCAAGTTGCCCTAAACTCTATTCATAGTCAATGGAGAGTGAGTCAGCAGAGTCAATGGAGCTTAGGGCATAATTTCACATCCTAAAATAGGCATCCACATTTGGTCAGATGACTCAAACCCTGAACTCCATTGAGTGTATTTACTATACTTCCAGTGTCTTCAATGGGAGACTAGACAAGAAACTCAGGTGGGATGCCTGTGTCAGGTCCTTAAAGTGAGGTGAAATTAATCCCACCCTCCTGTGAACTACCACATCAACTCAGTACATATATTCACCTCCTTCTTTAAAAACTTTCTGTCTTGGTGTTTACAGGGAATGAATTGAGTAATAAAGGGTAGTAAAGTGGAAAGATAATGGTCGGTCATAGCAGAAAGTCAGACAGAAGCTTAGGTTGGATAAATTGGAGTAGTTTTATTGAAACCAGTGGAGTCTCTCCTTTGTATCAGAACTTTTCTTAATACAATTAAGAAAAAGAAACAAAAGCTAACTGTGCCAGTGAACTGTCAAGGTGGATTCTAGCCATTGTCTTTGCATGTGAATTTATGGTTCATTGTATTTTCCTTCCAACTTCACTATTACTGTCTAGATTAGGAGACTTTCCCCAGTGGTAAGCAGTTTCTTGTTGTGTGCTGTGTAACACTCCAGCACCTCAATGATTTCTAATTGTAAGAACTAGTGGAGAGCTTCTGGGGTCTCTCTAGGACTACAGGCAGAGCACAATCTCTAGCAGTTATAGAATCATAGAATGGTTTGAGTTGGA
>NW_009931181.1:0-16010 GCF_000696875.1 Nestor notabilis
CGGGCAGCGCCACGCGCGCTGCTGGCGCAGCGGGAGCCGAGTGCCCAGTCTGGAAAAACACCGCGTGTTTCCTGTGGAGGAGTCCAATTAACCAGCATTAATGAGACTAATGAGTCACCGTGGTCCTTGTTCGATGCGTTACAATCACCACAGATCGTCTCATTCTGCAGAGGATTAAACAGCCGCCGAAACTGCTGTGACAGTGCGTTGAAGTGGGAGAGCTCACTAGCTTGAGCTGATAGTGCAGCATCAACTGCTCGCTTTCAATGTGGCTGAACTTGCAAAGCAGGCTGACACAACAGGTCTGAACTCCAGTGTTCACTAGTGTCTGTATGAAGAAAGACTGAGCGAGCGAGGCTTGTGGACCCTGGAGAAGAGAAGGCTCTGACGGACCTTAGGGCAGCTCCCAGTACTTAAAAAAAGGGCGTGTAAGAAAGACGGAGACAAACTTTTTAGCACGACCTGTTCTGATAGGACAAAGGGTAATAGTTTTAAGTAAAGAGAGTAGGTTTAGACTAGATATAAGGAAGAATATTTTTTCCACGAGGGTGGTGAAACACTGGCACAGGTTGCCCAGAGAGGTGGTAAATGCCACATCCCTGGAGACATTCCAGGCCAGGCTGGATGTGTTTCTGAGTAACTTGATATAGTTCAAGATGTCCCTGCTCATTTCAGGGGACTGGACTGGATGGCCTTTTCTCTAATTGGAAGGGACATCTAGTCCCTTCCAACCGAAACTATCAGTGATTCTATGTTAATTCCACTGAGGCTTTATCTAGACACAGAGCTATTTTAGCAGAACCAAAAGCGACTTTTAAATGCACCTTACATAAAGCAATGCTAACTTTCATTTTGGACACTTTATCTCTGTAAACCAGCCCAGGTTTAAATTAATGACACAGGTTGAACCATGTGGGCTATTTTTACACCTAATTAGATGTATCCAAGAGTTTCGCACTGGTTCAAGCATACACCTCATTGGAAATGTCACACAAAGGGAGGAGTGTTGAAAGGCATCCATCCAATTATTGTACTACCAAGGAGGACTTCCCTGCTGTGGGAAGCAGTACACAAACCTAATTTTAAAATGTGGGTGACATCTCTGCTGAGATTATTTTGAAAATCTTGCACAGAACGAACTGATCTGGCCTTTAAAAGTTGAATCAAGTCGCAATAAAACACCTTAGATAGTACTGAATTTTTGATACAGTGCAGAAACATTAGAAAAGCCAGGAAACAATCCATCCATGTAAAACACATACTATACTGACTTAACATGTTGTTATCTTTATCACTCATGCTGAAGACATTTGTTGTCATATATATACACACACACTCTTGGCACTTTCTTCTTTCCTTAAAAAAATCCATCAGGGGCATACATTACATACTTTAATTTCAATTTAATCATACAATCTCATAGTCAAAGTTAAAATTATGTCATAACACCATCTCCCTCATCTTCCTACATGCAAACTACCAGCAGTTAAAATCAGCTTATTGTCTTCCACTCCCCTGCAATTAGTTTGCTGGCAAGTACCACGTATCTTTACCATCACCTCTCTGAAGTGGGAAGACTTAAAAAAACCCCTGTAAAATAGCTTCTAGACAGCTGTGACTATTAAGCCATAGAAAATTAAGTCATAGGAAAGATGTAACACCCTCCCCCACCCCCACAGTGAATTGGCAATAATGTCACTGTCTGTAATATGCTAGTAGGCCTGAACTGGCCAACCATCTACCTGTGCCTTTAACATCCATGTGACAGGAAATCACCCATGACCTGGGACTAAAAAGGAACGTGATGTATAAAGCCAGTATTTCTCCTCCTCTTTTAGCTTTGATGGAACTTGACTCTGCTAGTCAATTGAGAAATATTCTGCTGTAAGAACGCAAATACATGCATTGCATGCGCCAGTTGTGGATAGATTTCTGATCATGCTTACTTTAATCACCTCTCCAAAACACAAGTGCAGAGTGTTTAAGGTGCATTTCATGGAGCAGCAGGAGCACACTTCCTTCTCAGAACTATGGTCATTCAAGACAAAGCCAAAACCTGAAGTCATATGACAAATATGAACAGCTCTCCCAACCCCTGTCCACTTGGATTAAAGCTGTGAGACCAACAATGCTAGTTTGTCCAAGTATCTTTTGGGTACTAGAAGTCTTTCAAACTGTTTCCATAGCATCATAGCAACAGCCTAGCTACCCTTCAAACAGACCTTGATGATTCAGACCTTCACGTTGTTATACTTTACCTTTGCACATTTTTGGGGTTCGGGTTTGTTTTTTTTTCCCCCCTCTGTGTGTGGGGTTTGTTTTGGGTTTTGGTTTTTTTTTCCCCTGAGACTGCTAATGAAAGTGGTTACTTCACTCAGGGTTTCTTAAGGAAGCTTCACTAGAAAGGGAGGCTGAACTAAAATCCTATTCAAATGCCACTAAAATTCTGTACTTTTAAAAGTGAAATTCAGAGCACACAGCATCACGACTAGAATAAAAATCTTCTAAGGAAAAGCTCTAGGTTCTTTTCACCGAGTTTACTTTGTTATCTATCCCTTCGTTCTAAAGAGAAGCAGTAAATCTGAAGAGCATTTGACATTTTATTATAAATGGTCATCAATACAGAGCCAAAGTAATGTTTATAAATATCTACAAAAAGCACAAATTCAGGTTAAAAACCATTTTCTAGCACGAGCAGAGGGCTCATGGCTTTCAGTTTTTACTTTCTATGAGCCTGTTCTTAGGGTAGAAATACTTGTAAAAAGCTTCTTTTTTGAAGTATGCTTTTTTACTGGTTTTATTTTTAACATTCACTATGAAAACAAAACGCTGTTGATTTATCAAAGAAAAAAACCAGAAAGGGTGACACATGACCTTTTTGTCCAGTAAATCTGGGATAATCCTACTGTACTGTGGTTTTAACACTGATTTAACAGAAAAGGAAAACTAGTCCAAGGCATTTCAAAACTCCCGCCTTTCCTACTTTTTCAGCATATTGCCTGTCCATCTCCGAGTCAGCACGAGGACTGAGGAAGTCATCAAGACTTCATTCTGGCGCACACTGGAGAGTTGCTTTCCCCCAGAGTCTAGGTCAAAGCACATTACAGTCTTGCTTCTATTATGACTGTTCAGAGGATTTTGTACCTTGCTAACCCCTCCCCCCCTTTTCCTGTAATTCTAAATCATGCAAACACACTCTCATATGCAGAACAGCCCAGCTGTTGCTCTTCTTCATGATCAAGAAATTAATCCAGGACTGCAAGCAGAGGCTTTAGCAAACCTCTAAGCAAATCACTTTAGGCATGACCATTACAGACAAATGCTGTTGTGCAACATGGTAGATATCTCTTGCCCCACTCAGCAGGTAAGAGGCTATGTTCTTGTTTGGCTTTAAGAGAACAGAACAATGCCTGTTTGATGTGTGTGTGTACATGTATGTATGCTATAGTGGGGGGGTACAGTTGGAGGAAAGGCAATAATGCCCTAGCAGTTGAGTACTCTCAGAATTTTCCTTGTCCATCTGCTATTTATTTTGTGCCATGCTTAACAGAGAAATGGAATTGAAGATGCTATTTTCTGGAGTTTTACCTGCATTTTCAGAGGGAACACCTTCGTAGCAGAGTTATCTGTCACTGCATAAGACTGTGTCCCCAGCTTAACAGATACAGGAGCAGCAGTTTAGCTTCCTGTGATCTTTAAATTTAAGAAGATTAAAAATCCAACCATCTACTAGCACCAAAGTTACCTTTCCCTATATTTTTTGACTTTTTAAAATGTACTTCTGTATTACTGACATGCTGATGTGATTCAAGACTTTGGGGCATTGCTCAGCAACACTTCGGTCAGCCACACAGCTGAATGTAAGCAAAGGGACAGTAAAAAGCAAGAAATAAGAGTCTTCCATTTGCAAAATGCCACTCTTCCCATTAGCAGTGTACTTGACCCTTCAAGCCAGAGAGGTGTCACTGGGTTTATTCAAAGCGTCGTAGATGATTGTATAGAGACTGAACATACGTGAAGACACACATGGGATCTGGCTTGTGACCCATCACCATCATGTCATCCACTTCTATCAGACGATCGCAGTGAGCCATTTTCCTGTGGTAATGATAAAACAGATACAGTAAATCAAGAGTTAAATCTTGAAGCCTGTAACCAATGACAAGATTCATCTGCTGCTCTGATTTGAGCACTGAGGCATTTAAGAAATCCTGAGGTTTATCAGCAACATTTCATTTTACTATGAAATGGTAAAGCTCAGGTTAAAGATTGTTATTTTTGTGACCATGGAATATTCCGGTTCTTTCCCTCTTCCTCTATACTGGAATCTGATCCAAAGCCCTACAGGGTTTGTTTTTTTTCCCCCCACTGCCTGCCATTCACATCCCTGATATCCATAGCATGTAGCCCAATCTCACATTCACCTGCTCAAGCCTCAGTAAGCAGGGTCTTGCAAGTGCAAATCTTGAGTTCTTCTGGTTATTATATATGAAGTTCCAAAAGAATGGGGAAACATGAGAAGAGATGAAATGTGCAATGAAGGCCCATGTGGCTGTGGATTGTTTCCAGTGAATAATCCTGTGCCTGGTAAAACCACCTCTGACTCCAGACTGCAGAGGCTCATGTTCTATGCATTCTCTAGGCAGAGCTTTATCATCTTTTTTGGCATGACACATGTAAGCTAGTGATATAGGATCTATAAGAACGATTAAACTCTTCACTGCTGCACAGCCACATCAGACTTGAACTGGAATCACTTCACAGAGATCTAATGTGATACTCACTCAGCCATGGTGAAGGCCAGCTCAAAGTTCTGCTTGCGGTTAGCTGGGTCCAGCTTATTATAATCAAAAGCCTCAGGAAAGAAAGAATGCACAAGAGCACAAAATGCCATCCCATCATTCCAGCTTGAGGAGAAGTTCTGGAGATCAATGTGCTGTCATGATGAAAAAGTCATGCATGTTAATGTAACATGGGCAAAGAGGGAAGAGCAACTGCTTTTGCTTACTGAAGTTTTCTGTCCTCTCCCATTAACCAAAGCAACAGAGCACAGGCTTCATGTTTTTCTTTCCTTCTTAGTATATCCATTACATTATTTGCATTCTGAGAAAAAACAGCACGCTCAGAAAATGAAAGCCTTTTGCCTGAAACACCCAGATGCAAAGCAGACACACAGCCAAGGTGCCTGATCCAAACCCCAATGAAAATACTGGGAATAATCTCATCAACGTGAGCTCTGGAGCAGGCCCAATGCACCAGCTGAGTATCTCTGAAAACTAAGGACACTGCTTATCCCTGTAAAGCATTTATAATTGAAGAACAGTTCATTTTGTGTTGTGAATAGCACTAGATAAAGATTATGCTTGCTTGCTTTGCTTTCAGTAAGGCCCAATTCAGTGCCTGTTTACACACAGATAGATAGAAATACAGGAAGCATTACACCTATTGCAAAACCTGATTCTTAGAACAAATGCTTATTATTACTTTCCACTGCCACAGTGAAAAGAAACGTATCTGGGCTCCTGTCTCATGCTACTTTGCCATCATATAAAATTCAAGCCCCAGCTTTTCTGGTAAGCAACTGACAGTAATTTTCACTAGTTCTGCTTATGTATACCATAATTTAGAGTTCAGCAATAATAATGCACACTTTACATATTACACACACAAGTAATTTTTTTTCTCATGGAAATTACGTTGGCAATTTCAGTTGAAGGGTAAAATTGCTAAAATCTCAACTGCTGAATTCTTTTAGCTACACTGATGTTACCTCATAGGCCCACTAACACCATGTGATTCAGCCTCTACTACAAATTCACATGTCGATACCAGCAGAGGGTACTTTGGTCTGCTGTGTAGCAGAAGAGCCAGAGACTCCACATACTGGCAAAATGTTATTCAGATCTTGCCACATACAGTGAGAATGCAGAAGCCTGCAACTAAGAAAAAAAATGCAAGTGCATACTGAAGTCTTTATCCAGAAGCAGAAAAATGTAGGCTTTCAGACAAACACTAATGCCTTGCTTTGACAGACATACAGAATCTCACTCATGCAATCACTGTCTGGAAGTGCTGCCCATGCAAACCATGATGTTTGTGTTACCCATACAGAACTTGATGGCCTCGTGTAGGCTAACTCATTGTTTAGCAAGTTTTACATGCACTTTTTGAGTACGCTTTTTTGGCAAACTCTCCTGAAAAAGAAAAAGCTGAAAGTGCCAGTGTGTCTTCACCTTGTATCCTATGGTTTTTGAGCGACACCAGTCTAACAGAATTTGTTTAATGCTGCTAGCGCTGGCAACTGCAAAACTCTGTGACCTCTTCAGCTTAGCTCTGGATTCACCTTTTCCTCTGGAAAATTAACAGAGACCAGATTAAATTGCATTCTAGAAAAACTTAAACCTACTTGTCAGCACCATCTACGCAACCCTGCCCAGGTCAGCCCCTGTCCAGGTGATATTTGAGAAACATGTTGCTGAAACTTCAATTTGTTGGTCCTGCAAGAAAAACTAATTTCCATTTCCCTAAAGCCAGGACTGATTCCAAGCCTCTTCTATTTAAATCATACCCCCAATATGGTACATAAAGAATAGTCCATGGTTTTGGTCCTTAATGAATGGCAACAGAAAATGACTATATTCCTAGTCTCTTATAATAACAGAGAAGGCATCTTTCACAGCACTCTCCTCATGAAAGGCACTTGCTTCTTCAGCTGAAGATCTTCAAAGCCAGAAGAATCCATAGATGTGAATTTCCAGCATTCAGTCTGTGAAGTCAGTAAAGCTACACATGACCCCGTATTGTCCCTTAGCTCAAAATCCTACATTAAGAGAGCCAAGTCCTCCCACCCAGCTGTCCTCTGCTGGTAATTAACAAATTGGTTTCCCACTAGCAAACCCATGTGGGAGACGAGGCTTTGACGTACTTTCCAGCACCGAATTCGGATTTGTCGAAAAGCGCTTTCCTGGCCTGTGTTCCTGTAACCCGCGGGAGCGTCTGAGACCGCACCAGTTCTCGCCTCCTTTCAACTTGGCGCTGTACAGGGGGAGGAGAGGAGTGAGAGCTGGGGTTCACATCACAGTAACTGTCAGTGGCACTGGAGAAACATAACATAGAAAGTATATTGTTAAACAAAACATTTAACAGTGCTAGGAGTCAGCCTACGCTAAACCTCCCAAAAGAGCTGTTTCAAGAGGACCTGAATGAGTCAAAAGCAATTTCAGTAAAAATCAAAGGTACTTTTACAAATAAGACATAGCTGGACAAGTCACAAATGCTGAGAACAATTAAACACCTCTGAGAAAGGGGAAAAAAAAAAAACCAACCAACCCCGAAACCAAAAAGAAAAAGAAAAAAAACCAACCCCACAGTAGCCACAGAGCAGCGCTAACTTCCAACTTTGGGATTCCTGGAGGGTAAATCACCTTTTAAATAGAGAACTTGAAGAGAAATTCAGAAAGTACTTTTCAACTTTTTAGTTAGAATACACAGAATTCTGAGCTTGGGTCAGTGCTGCTTTGCTGACCACATACTGGTAATTTGACCGAGAAATATAGGATTATATTCTGATTTGTGTTTATTTGAGACGTAAACCACTTTAGCAGCAACAGGTCACATTTGGAAGTGTTCCACATGACAGAGATGGGGAAACTGAGGCAAAGAGCAATGAATCAGTGTCACACATTAATTTCTGGTACAGATGGGAGGTCAGATTGGACAGCAAGTTCCCCAGGGTGCTCAGTGTACCATGACTCAAATATGAAAGTGTGGATGTTGGAACTAACTCAAAAGAAATGTAATGACAAATTTGGCACAATTTTCAAGGCAGATGCAAGCCCAATTTAAGAGACTCAAATTAGCTGCCCTCCCATTTTTCATGATGGATATTTCGCATGCTGAGGATGCCTGGATATGCCAGCAGTAATTGTGATACCGTGTAATCCTATACTAAGCAACTGCGACTCGAAGTTAATCAAGAATGCGTAGCAGTCGTCAGCAAGGCATTTATCTACAAACCAAACTCTAGGCTAGCCAAACTAAGGATATTTGATGGTAGTTATACGTTGGTTTCCAAAAATAAGCCCAACGTACAAATTTCAACACAGCTGAGTATTTTAAAAATTATTTTCAAAGGGCCTGACAACTTGCCCCTCCTAACAAAAATCCACTGCTGGCACCAAAAGTTTTACTGACTAACTCTGTAACAGTGCTGAAATCCACAATTAGGGCTGCTTCAAATTACTCTACAAAAGATTTTTATCCCTTCCCATCTCTGATCCATTTAGCCCTCAGGAAAGCTCACAAACTTTAATGGGCTTAAATACAGCATCTGGGACTCACCTGTTCTTTGGTGCACTGGAGTGGCAGCCTGAAGAAGCCTCCCAAAACCAAGGGAACCAAAAGTGCTAAGGCTATCCAATGCTGCAATCATGGGTGAGATGTTGATACATAGCCTACCAGATGTGTCATGCAAAGAAAGCTGTGAGGATCAGCTGAGATATGGCACTAATGCAGGAACCAGAGGCACAAAAGAGCAGTCATGCGAGGGTTTTAGGGGTCCTGAAGCTAGACATATAGGATCTAATATGGGGCACGTTGCTGATTTCACATGACAAGTACAATCAATAGATAACCCGGTGTGTCAGCTATAGGTATGGCTAGAAATGAGGAACTGTTTGACCTGAGACAATTCAGGTTATGATTCAAGCACTGCCATGTTGAACAAAAACTACTATTATACAGTAAATCACTAGGATGGTTTTAGTACAGGTAGTGTGATTATTCCAGTAGTCATTGATAGGTTATTCCCTGAAAGTAGAAATGGTGTTAAGAGGAATATGCCCATTTACATGTTGATGGACACAGTACACACATAGAACGTATTAACTAGGTTAATGTAATGTAATGGGGCAAGTAGGTTAATGTATAATTATACATTCAACGCTTAAGATACAGCATCTGGGACTCACCTGTTCTCCACACCAGCAAAACACCTGTCCCTTGAGACTATACTGACCACAATGGCCTAACAAAAATGAAGTAAAATGCATACCTTTCACCAGTTTTGGTTCCACTACTCGTCCCATAGCTCACAGTTGAGACAGGTTTAGTGACAGAAGTAGTATTCTCTGTATAAAAGCAGGAAAGACAAGATACATTAGGGCATAAACTTGTTTTATCTCCTTTCCTCATACATTTCCAAACCATTTCCTGAGAGACAGCCACACACTCACCACAGTGAACAGCTGCAGGCCTCTCTAACTTCTAGTTTGAACCAATAAACTGGGAAGGGATCTTCCCCAGGGGTTTAATCCCCCTGCAAAATCACTGCACTGCAGCAAGGATGGTATAAACATGCCACAAAGGGCTGTGAGAAGTTGCCTTTGATAAAACTGCACTGGGAAGGTTTGATGATTTCGGACTCTTGTGCAGACCTCAATAAAAGGGTATGCTGCCATGGATGACATTCCAGCAAAAAGGAAGAAATTGTGCTACAGCTCATCTTGCAATAGTCATTCTGGTAGACATAAGTAGTCCTAGGAAGTCTGCCATGACTGAGAGCATAATTTAAGTTACCTAATTTTCACCAGGAAATGTTTTCGTTTTTAAAGTCGAACAGACTGCAAGGGTTGCAAAGATGGCTTCAGATCACCAGAACCTCCAGAGGATCTACTTTTTGTGCTTTGCGTCTTAGAAGCCAGCTCTGGACACCAGCTATGCTCTGTAAATGCAGAGCAACAGTGACTTGCCCATTTTTAACACACTAAAGCCAAAACTTGTTGCATAAGCCAGCAACTCATTCACTGAAGGCTCCTTCTATACATGAAGAAAGACTGCATCTTAGAAGCAATCCAACCAGTAAGACTCTCTGAAAACGCAAACTCTCCCCACTGCTTACAAAAGGAATCCAGATCAACTAAATTTCTCATGTAAAATGCCCTAGTAAATGCCAACATACAAATGTGACAAATTTGAGACCACAAATAATTGCCAGAAATTTATGCAAATCTTAGAGGTGATCCCTATTCTAGCTGAGCTACATCTTCACTAAACTGATGTTGAGACCACTGTGAAATGCCAGTACATGGTGTAGACAGTAAAAGCTTGGTGACATCAATCCAAAATACTTTTGGATAGAGCTCAAGTCATCTATTTCAACTGAAATCGAAAATCCTTAAGGCATTTTGTCCTTTGGCACATTCATATATGAAGAAGACTACTTATTGCTATTCTGCCCAAAGGAATTTGCTTCACCATCCATAGGGTGGGCTCACCACTTTCCAACTGCCATTACCTTGATTTCAGGCACAGTTTTCACTTGGTCAGCTGAAATCTTCACTGCTCAGATGTCTGTTCTGCCACAGTTTCCTGGCACCTGTTGTTTCCACTGCAGAGATTACCTAACAGTAAACATGCACACTTCTGTGCAAATAAGGATAAATAGCCCTTGCTTTGAACGGATTGAGAATCTGATACAGTGGAACAACCTTCCATGATACCTGGGAAACTGAATCTGCATGCAGTCTTGTTAGCATTTTTAATATTACCATATACCTATTAATCAGAACTATATGCTCAGATCAGAATCCCCCAGACACGGAACATGAAAACCCCCTCAATTTGTGTTGCATAAGGACATGCTGATAAGAACACTCACCTCCAGCAGCAGATGAACCCACTGTTGTCACCGTACTTGAATTCCAGGCCTTCACTGAAACAGCAGAAAAAAGACGAAGAGAGGCTTTGCTACACTCTCAGGTTTAATAAAATACAAGTTAAAAGAATCATCTGCAAATAATCCCTCTCTCTTGCTGTCAATTCAATCTGGTGTCTCTGTAATTTCTGACCAACACATATAGTCCAATCTTCAAGTGTCACCATCACTAAATGTACATGAAATACAACTCGGAGATGAATGACTTCAATATGAATGAGCTTAATTTAAAACACAACAAAAACAACTAAATTAAGATATAAGTAAGATTCTGAAATCACTTTGACTTCTGTGTATGTGTCAGTCTGCTGCTGGTCATTCCTCCCTCCAAATGTTGAGCCCATTAGCCAAATACCTGCCTAACTTCTCAGGGGGCCTCAGGTCTCAAAGCACTAAAAATTCTTGTGAATTTCATTAAAATAGCATTGAAGAGATACTTATTCAGTAACTGAGCTAGAAGATAGCCTGTGCTATGAACTCAACTATATCAGGCAGCAAAAATTTTCAGCATATATGACATTACAGCCTAAAGCTGAATCTAGGACCCACAATTTTCTAAGTCAGGGTGCCACACCATGGGATATGTAGCACAGAAGTGAGTTTCATAACTACCACTAGGTCACAGGACAAGTCCCATAGCACCAGTTGCTTCAAGTAAAGAAATGGGTCACAGCTTCATCACACAAATTATTGTCTCTCTTACCTGACTGGTTGGACGTTTTCACTGCCATCACATTTTTGCTCTTGCTCTGTCCCAGCAGGCCAGCAGATGCATTAGTTGTTCCTGTTGAACAAATGGTCTCTCCTGAAAACTTCTCTGGTATCCTGGTTACTGCAGTAACGGGAAGATGGGGCATCTGTAAGGTGACTGCAGGGGCATGGGCTTCAGGGGACGTCTCTGACGTGTGAAAACCGGTCAGTTCACGGGAGACTTTTGCCTGGCCTACTGAGTAAGAAGAAAAGGAGAGAGGAAGTAAATTTATTTGCAGATTTGTAACAAAGTTAAAGAAACAATTTGCATGCAACAACTTTATTTTACAAGTTATTGTAATTATTGCATTTATTTCTCCCTCTGGGACATTAATACCATTTACAGCATGCTGTAGAAACAACCCTAGTGTAAGTGATCCTTCCAGCAATCATACCTGTCCTACATGAATCTCAACTTCTCCAGATCATTAATCCACTAGCAGCTGCATTTGCTAAACTCCTCCTCTTCTTCTGTGCAACTCCCACCCCCAATCTCCTGCTGTGGGTTAAGAGTCATCATTATTGCTCTTTTCATGGTTTTATGAAATGCTGTGTGCCTGTTTTCTCTAAAATAGAGACATCAAGTTCTTCCTCCACTGAAGGATGATGGAAGCAGACACGTAATTTGCAAAATATTTTGGGATGCAGGACTACTAGCACCCAGAACAGCAGGCCTTATAATCACTAATGCCCGAAGATAATGTGACAGTAGTCAACTCTAATTCATGAAACACCATAGAGCATGCTTAACAATAAAGTTTAACTTTTAAACTCCTAATTAGGAAATAAAGTTAAGCTGTATCAGTGCTACAGTACAATACCCATGCTGAAAACATAGCAGATTCTAATGCTTCCAGCATCTGAGAGCTGTTCTATGACTGCCAGGATCAAGTTATTTTACAAGTATTGCTACTTCATTTCATGCCCTGTTCCTACCTGATGAAGACTGATGACCATTTTCAATGATGGAAGAACTAAAAACTCTTCTAAACTCAGATTTGTGGCGGTCATCCAGATCTACACTCTGTCAGAACAGACAAGAGACATGACAGCTAAATTTCAAACAGCAGCAAAAGTTAGAAGAATATCCGGAAACACATGCCAAGAATAGGCCTTCCTTGTTCTAGTGACCACAATACAAGAAGGGAACTATCTAACCCCAAGACCCAAACCTACAAACTAAGCATTGCCAATGCAGGACTTGTATCGGTTTTCACATGCTTGTCCTCAAAGACCCCATGCACTTAGGAGGAGCCTTCCACTTTTGTTAAAGATATCACAATCCACTGTGAAGGTGATACACAAAAGACTCCGCGTAATAGCAGAGACAATGATTGAGATTGCACAAAACACTTGATGCGCTGCAAGGTTTCTTCGGTTTGTTGCAGAAAAAAGTCCCATTCTGTACTATAAAAGCAATACATAAACTAGATGTGACCCTAGAACTTTACAGCTGCATTATAATCTGCAACTTCTGTAGGGATAGCTTTTCTGGGAGAACCACCATATTTTTCCCATATGATTGCCAATATAATTCCAGAAAAATCAGCCAAGAATTTTTCCTTCCCCATTGGTTTATGTGTGTGTGCATGCAAAAAATCATGAGATTCATCCAGTTTCATGAGAACTAAAGAAAGGAGAAGGTGCTTTACAGACACATGATTACTTCAGGTAAAAAAATGTAGCTTCCCAAAAGCAGCACATACAAGCGGTAGAGTGAAATTCCCCAACAGAAAGCCCATTCAAAAGTCAATTTATTCTAGACATATATCTAACTACCACAATGGCCAAAAGATTTTATGAATAAAGTAAATCTGTAATGTGCTGTTATAAACATAATCCAAAATTCTTATAAACTCAATCCAAACAAGTTTTGTTTTTCAAGACAGACAAAAAGTCTTAAGATAGATTACTGAAAAACATTTTATACTACAGGTAATTATGAAACCAATGGAACATAACAGAAAAGGAAAGAAGCAGGATGTTTACATGCAAGAACTTAATTTGTCTCTGCTTTTCATACACAGGAAATACAGAGCAAAATAGTAGTTTGATTTTACTTATTACATAGTTTCACCACAAATTATTAGAATTATTCATTTATAGGGTGGAAAAATATATCCCATGTAAAAAATGACGCCATCGTGATCAATTCAAGACAAATCAAGAAAAATAAGTTTCATGGACCTTGTCTGCTGTTTACACTAATTCAAAACTAACCAAGGACACACACAAGGCTAACGTAACCTGGTGATTGTTTAAAAGCACTTATTTGCGTTAGATGCTGCAGAGTGCACAGACTGTTAATATCCATTACTTGGGATACTAGAACTTTCATTACCTCAGGTACAAATCCCAGCCAACTCCTGGTAACTGTGGTCTGAGATCTTCCTAAGAATTTGTTTACTAGCAGTAGATTACAGTAAGGCAGCCTAAACACAGTTTTTGTCAGAGTATACAGTTGCGGGCTTAGATTCTGATCCTCCTAGATATTTAAGTGTCAGCCTCCAACTGGTTTCATTAGAACACAGGTGCACATAGCAGGATTTGAGCTACATGCCTACACTACTCAAGTCAAGGAAAATCCTTTTCTTGACTTAAAGGTTGGGCCCTATGCTCCCAGAAACACCTATGTGCTCACTAGATAAAGTGCAGAGGTTGAATGATGAGCCAAGACATTCCTGAGTCTAAACCACTGAAATACATGAGACTGGTGTAAAAAAAAAACACAACAAACCAACAACAAAAAAACACCAAAGAAAAAAAACCCACCATCACCACTCAGATACTCAACACCACAACACCATGGTTTAGCAGAATATGCTGTGGCCATATAAACTACAAATTACAAGCACCTAAGGGAACACTTTCTTCATTACAGAGAATCTGGGTGACCAGCACAGCAACTAAGGCTTGGTCTTTAACCATGTGGGCACAGCCACATCAGAGCCTTACCTACAAAATCATGTTTTCATTGCATGCATTTGGTGTATGTAGCCCTAGCCACATCTCCCATGGTTCTCTGTACTGAAATTCCTTCTCGATCAGCTATGCTAACCTGGGAACTTGTCCAGCCTTCCAGGGAAAATTGCTGGGAGGGCACCGAAGAACTACCAGTACTTAGGTGATCCTCCCTGAACCCACAAAGCAAAGTGAGAAGGTTCCAATTCCAAAAGCTCATTCTGTGCTTTAACGCAGACCAATACCTAAAGCCGAATATTGCCACAACCTTGATGCAGGACTTCTCAGAGCATGAAGTACACGCTACAGTGTGCGCAGAGGCAATGAGGCTGGTGAGATGGTGTGAAGAACCACATCCCTTTGTCCCCTTTTCCCCTGTCGCTCAACTCACTTCCATTCGTTGCAATACAAACAAGTGAGGATGTCTTCATGGAACAAAAAGGAACAGATCTACAAGTTGCGTGTATGCTGCTTACCTTTGTCACACAGGGAGAAAAGGCAGCAGTTGCCACAACTATGTTGAAACAACACATCAAGCAATAGCTTTACCCTTCCACATGCCCAGCTGCAGGAAGCCCTAAGTGCCCATTCTCAAGTCAGTAGGAATGGAAAAGGCTAGAATACAACACAGACTCCCTGCTCATTCCCACCAATTTGAGTGAATTTCATTTCCAAGTTTTTATTTTCCATCCCCAAAGCCTGGAGAGACCACAGACCTGCTTTTCACACTCAGTCTTGAAGACCCCTCAAGACATGGCTTAATCAAGATTACACAAAATAGGCTGTTACCTGTGAAAGCCAAGTCTCTATTATCAGACAGTTTTGTGTGACTGAATCATGACATACTGTCTGGCTGCCACCTCCTGGTGTCAGAGATTGTACAGGAGCTCTCAATTCTTTCCATAGAGCCTGACACACAGAAAAAGCATTACACAAAACATCTTAGCACCAGATGAGTTTCCCACTAACTAGGACTTCCATGTATCAAGTTACAAGGCTCCACTACACTGCAAAGATAGTTTTATCACTGGAAGGAATGTGTTTGTGCTAGTTTAGGTCATGGAGACCATGACAGCTTGCTTGAGGCCTCCTCTCAGGGACCAGCTCCAGCAGTGCAGGACAGTGGTCATGCCACAAAACTGCCTCACTGCAGGATGCTAAGTCAATATGTTAGGGAAACACGTTACTGCATATTCTATGCTAAACTGTTCTCCTTTGTGAGCTTGCCAACTGGCAAATAGCAAGCACTGCTGGCACACAGACCCCCTGAATCAAGTCCAGAAAGATACACAGATGTCCCTGTACATATGTGTATTGATAGCTGAGACTGCCTCAGCTTCTCTTCTTACTTCTAACCACGCTGAGCTGACAGGTCGCTCCCACTCTAACCAAGATCCCAGTGTGACCAAGCAGGAACATCTCCAGGTGGTATCAAGGCCAAGACCATTTCTCAGAGCACCTCCCAAAAGCCCCTTGACCCCGCACTGCAGAAGAGGAGCCCCGTGCCCCTAACACTCCCCCGCGCCAGCGCAAAGCCTGGCAACACCCGCGAGGCATCTGATTATGCAGCGCCTCAGCCTCCGCC
>NW_009931182.1:0-14548 GCF_000696875.1 Nestor notabilis
GGTTGGAACTAGATGATCTTAAGGTCCTAACTGTTCTATGATTCTAAGTCAGAGGCTGTTTTCAGGCTTTATGTTAAACCCACTGTCATAATCTGATCTAGTGAGGGATCTAATATGCTCCTCTGAAAAATACGTTATACAATTTGACTTGATTCAGCATTGGTTTCATTAGTTTCATTTGGTTTCATTTGGTTTCATTAGAGATTTTTGGTTTAGTTTGATTTGTTTTAATATTTGTATGAGTTTTTAAAAGTAAACCTTCACTTTATCTCTTTGAAACTTACTTAGTACTGAGAAGGTGGGTTTTGAGGCACATGGGTTTTATATTCTTACATTTCTACAAGCTTGAGCTTTAACATCTTGCTTCATCATCACTGGTACATTGAGAAGCAATTCTGAAACCTTGGCCCAGAAATCATGATCCCTCAAATTTTAAAAGCATCTCAACCTCTAAAGGAACTGGATTTTGGATTTGAGACAAGTAATTATGTATTTTAAGAACTGAAAAGGCACTTCTTCAAATAAATTACTTCCATCAAGAAATGTTACTACTCTGTAACCGTATTCTGTATCTTCCTTTTTCTTTCTTTTTCTTTCTCCCATTGTTGTTTCTTTGGGCAATAAAGATGTGAAAGTATTGGGTTTAGTATTTCAGCATGAGTGGTACAGGACCCTTATTTTTTTCATTGACTTATGGGAGGTCTCATTGTTTCATAGGGTTCAAGAATAAATGTAGGCAGAATGTGTGTAACTGGCAATTGGGTCAATGCATGCTTCATGAATAAAAACATCCTAGGGGACATGTGCTGTCTATTGCTGGAACAAGACTACTGATTTAGCTGTATTTTTACTGCCACATTCAGGGGCATGAGTTGTCTTTAAGATCTGTTTCAGAGACTGAATATTTACAAGTAGAGAGTCTAATAGTATAGTGTAAAAGTAGCAGAAATATTGTCATAAGCAGTAATTGGAGGCAATAAAATCTGTACTTCTGAATTCAGAAGAATTTTGTAAGAAAACTGAATTCAGAAGCATAGATTCAGAAGTGAATTATCCAGTCCACTGGCTGCTGACAACTTGCAAGCAGTTCAAGTCCAGTTCCTGTGCCACAGCTACTCATTTGCTACATGGAAAGGCTGTGCACCCACATAGGCTTTTCATTATTCTTAGCCTATGGTCGTAGGAGGAAGTAAAACTGTATGCTGCTGAAGCTGACCTTGCTAGGACAACCCAACTTAGCCTCTAGGGGAGATCTGAGACCTGTTATTCGCAGAGGGAAAATACTCGGTTTCAAGAGTTCTGCCTGTACCTGCCATTCAGAGCTGTGTGGTACAAATAGAAGATTTTGTGAATCCTCCAAATGTGAAGACCTTGTTGCATTGCTTTTAAGGCTGGGAATGACTGACTGTAGATACCTCTGTATTCAACTATGGATTTAACTGCCCACATTGCTGATTACACAGTGAAGGGTATTTACTTTCAACCCATATAGAAGTTTCCTAACTACGCTTCAGAATTTAAACTTTGGCTTAAATTTCAAGACAGTAGAAAGCCACTCTTAGTGTGTATATTGAGTAGGAATAGGTACCTCAATTGTAAAACACCTTTGATCAGTAGTTCTCTGAAACAGTTTGATGGACTGTTAGTAGCGATTTGGCCTCCAATTGCAAAATACCTCCTGTTACAATTAAATCTTGCTGTTTTGTATATGGAATTAAGTGCATTTGGGACAGTGGTATGAGAGGGGTATCAAAGAAATCTGCAGTGTAATCCTTAGTTTTAGTAATTAAGTTGTACACCAAAAAAAAAAAGTATTTCTCATGACTGTAAGTTTGGTTTCAGATGCTCAGTAGTTCTGTCTTGTGAAAGCTACTACCTTCTATATAGTGAAGCTAAATTACTAAGTGGTTCTTCGGTAGAGTTTGTATCTAGCTGCTGGTTTGTTTTTGTTTTTTTTTTTTCCAGCGAGGGAATTGCTGGGCTTAGCTTCCCTCATCTGACGTTTGTAACCTTAATTTCCTTAGGCGGGAAAGAATTCTCAAGGATTGTCTCTCAAAAGTCAGGTTCCAAGTAGTACCAGCTCCTCACTTGATCTCTTTTCATCTTGTTGGGAAGAAACTCTTTCTCTACCTTACACCAGCAGCAACTAGTTCTGAGGCATATCTGTTCCATAGCTTTCCACATATGATCTTGCCACCTTTATTGCATGCTGTCTCCTTTTGTCAGAACTGGTCTTAAACTGCAGCTCTTCAGCTTTGAGGGTTACAAGCTGATTGCATTCAGTAAGTAGATGTACGCCCTGAGACTTACCGAGTGCAATCTTTACTTTGCCTTAAGCACACCACACACAGAGGCATCTGCTGTTGATACTGGATCTACATAGAGAGTTGATGATTTTGCACTGAATCATTATATGTATGTCCTGAGTTCAGCTGTAGCATTCATTTTTTAAGAAAAGCTTCACCTCCTTTCATAACTGTATTTTCCATTTAATTCACAACTTCTTTGTCAGGTTTCTTTTCTTCGTTATTACTCTATGTACTGTCTACGAGGTTCTTTTTTCTTCCTCCTCCTGTCAGATTTAATAATGACTGATTTTGGATCCCACTTTGTACACTTTTAACTCAGAATATAGTTAGTTGCAGAGAGGGTTATTGTTCCTCAAAAACATGTTCAGTCTGGTTCACCAAAGCTTGTTTTAACACTGTCTACTGAATCACAGAATCATAGAATATCCTGAGTTGGAAGAGACCTATGAAGATCATCCAGTCCATCTCCTGATTCCATGTAGGACAACCTAAAAGTTAAACCCATCTATTTAAGAGTGTAGTCCAAATTCTTCTTGAACACTGACATGAACACTTCCCTGGGGAGCTTGTTTCCAGTGTTTGAGCATCCTCTCGGTGAAAATCTTTTTCTTAATTGCCTCCTGACCCACTGGAGTAAGAGGAATTGCATTCTATTACTGACTTAACTTCTTGATATGTGTATACTGTTAGGATTATAAACTGAGCCTTGCATTAGACTTTCTTTCACTTGTCTGTCTGGAGTTCTGAAGTTGGAAGTCTGGGTTCGGTCATTTTGCTGTTGGGATTTTCATGCTTCCTGCAGCTGATAGGCAGGGCTTTGAGTTACAATTCAGATATTTTGTTAACTCAGAACATGACGGTGCAAGCAGCTTTGGGGATTTTTGATTATGTCTGCATGTTGCTGCAGGCGGATGTGACCTTTGTCTTGTGCACTGCATCTGTCAGGCATTTCTTCTGTTTTCTTCTATGAGCATGAGGCAGTTATGTTTGCAATGTCACAAAAGGGCAGTATAATTTAGTCATGGAAGATTGACAGAAGAAATATATTTAAGAATTGTATCTTGGATAAAATTCTCCCCTTGCTTATACCTTCGACTTGCCTTCCAAGTACCTTCAGCATGTGTCCTGCATTTTCAGCTAACAGAAGCAGAAGGTCCTGCTTACAGCACAGTCTCTGTTGTGTGTGCTTTCTGCAGGCAGTGGCAGTCACTAGTAAATCTCGTCCACGTTCAGAGCAAATACCAGCTGTCCTTGCTTGTTCTCTGAACCAGCTGGATGCAAGCCAGCTCTAAACTGGAAGCCATGTAGCTGTGTTAGCATGATGCTGAGCCTGAGTGCCACACAGCCTGAAAACCCTGTCTCCCAGCAAGGCTTATTAGCTCAAACTCAGTGCCATGTTAATTGTACATTGACATCTTCTGGTCTGCTGCTGGCTTACATCCAGCCAGCCTGGAGCGCAGTAAAAGCCAGTAGCAACTGCCTGTAAAATACCATGTAGTTGTAACCCATGGTTCTTTCCCCAGCAGTTGGCCTTCTTTTTCCTACATCCTCTGTAAAACTGGGCTGCAAATAGGTGCTAGAAGCTTTGTGCTTAGATGCTTATTCCCTTAAGGAAGTGGCTCTTAAAATGTCTGGAGCCAAGTAGAGAGTATTTTGTGCTAAATATAATGTTGATAAATAATCCCAGCTCTTTCTTCAAGAACTCTTACCTGTCACTGCCTTTCTTGTTTGATGCTGTAACTGTTTTTCTCTCATCATTTGTATTCAGGTGAAAAAAACCCTGTATCCTCAGTGTGTATATATATATATAACTTGAAAAATTCATGTTAAAAGTCAAACAAACTCCAAACTATCCCAGAGATACATTTTAAACAATTACATGACATACTGTGTCATACTACATTTTACTGGTATAACATTTCTTAATTAACTTCAGAGTTGAAGATTTCACAACAGCAATTTTCAGGTATTGTGTAGTTTATTGTAGCTATAATATTTATTATTGGCATATTAAAAGAAAGCAGGAAGTCTAACTAATAGCTGCTTTATGGGCATCTTTTAACTGCGATATTACAAAGATCGTTTAAGTAAAAACTCTGTTCAGAACTTGAACTGTAATTTGCTTTGAAAACTCTCCTGCGCACTGAGTTAACTCATAATTCTAAATGTCTGTATCTGCATTTCAAACAGCATAGCTTACTATACTGATGAAATAGCCACAAGGTAATTTTTACATTTCAGCAATAGAGATCTTATCATAATAACCAAAAGGCACATACTGTGCTGCCATCTGCTTATTTTTTTCTTAGTAAACTGAATGAGAGACCAGACTTTTTAAAAAAAATATTTTAAAATATTTATCTACACTGAATATCTGTGCATAGTAAATGTGGTTTCATTTTTAGCTTCAAAATGTTTTCCACAAAAAACGTCCTTGATAATTATGTTTTATACTCATGTTCTTAACCCTTAAATACAACGTGCTTTGCTCTTTTTTTAGTTTTACAACATTACTTTTGTTTTTAATTTGCTTTATTTGCCAGAAACAAACACATGTTGAAAAGTGGGAGGAAAAAAAAAACCATCAAAAACCCCACCAAATGTCAAGGAGAGAATAAATGAAGGCTCATGAGACAGGGGGAGAAAAACTTGTACAACATAGGACAGAGTAACACCTTTGTTCATCATGAGATTTCTACTAGAAAAGGAAGGACTGAATATTTATGAATGTGGTGACAGACTAAAAGACCAATAACCGGACTGCTTTCAAATCACGTCTGTGGAAATCAGTCCATCAGAACTTCTCTAATGAGCTGGCACTTTATTTTCCAAACCTTCTAGCAATATCTGAGGATTTTCTTGAGGACATGCTATTTTTATTTGGTATTTAATGAATAGCTCAAAAAATATGTCTTCTTCCTCAACACTCAAATAGATAGTGTCTGCTTCATCTCCTTTTCTCTTTTAACCCTTATGAAAAGACAAACTTATGATTCACTGTCTTGTCATCTCCTTGAACAAAAAATAGCTTCTTCTGTCAGATAGCTAGTGAGTCAGTGTAAGGTACAAAAGACTATCTGTTCCAGAGAGTTGATTTTCTGACTTACTGCTAGAAAATATACTTTGGATTCATTACATAGCTTTGTGTTTCTTCTGACATTTATATAGATGTACACAGTAAAAAGAAAAAAATAAGCTCAACATTGATAAGCTTGGCATCTGGCTGCACTTCAAAGTGAGACCAGGACTGTCCATTTCTGAAAGAGGCTTAGTTTTGGTGTGCATCCAAAAAAAAAAATAAAAATTTACATAATGGCATGATGCAGTAGGCACATTTCATTGTGAAGACACATAAAGCATTCATAGATTTACTTCAGATTTTTGTGTTCAAGTAAGCCAATAGAATACGACTTCTAAGTCTTTACCATAGAGAATTATGTTAATAACCTTAAAATGACTTCCAGAATGATAGCAGGTTCTTCATACAGATAGACTGTTGTTTCAAATTCAGTTGCAGCTCAAATATTCTGCTGTTTGCATCTCCTGCTGTGTTGAATGTCTTATAACTTCTATTTAAGTCAAGCAGATGAGGCTTAGGACTTAGAGGAGACTGTGTGGAACAACAGGTGGGGACAGGAGCCATACTCTGGGGTTTCTTAAATGGTACCAAGTACCAACGTCTAGGCACCTGAATTACATCCTTTATGACCAAATGCATGATTAATTCTTAGCTGCTAATAAGAATGGTTAGTGGCAATTATGAGTGTTGATTTTCAGGAATTAAAAAAATTATGGTGTGGGTTGGTGGTTTGTTGTTTTGTTGGGTTTTTTTCATTTGTTTGTGGGGTTTGGGTTTTTTTTTTTCCCTCCCCAATGGTAAATATTTAGTTACCATGTCATAGTTGTAGTGAAACCTTCCTGTAGTTTTATTTCTGATCACTTGCATCTTTCAGCTAAGATCTGTACAAGGAAATGAGTTTATGTTGAGGCCTTGAAACCTCACTTTCTTGTTAAGTACTAGCAAATAGGGCACATAGGGTAGTCTTCTTTTTCATAGTGGAAACCAGGAGTGTAGTAAATGCATACTTTTCTGTTCCTCCAGTGGTGTCTATTCAGACAGCTAAAGCTGTCTCATTTCTGCTCTTTCCAAGTCTGAGCTTAGAATCACAAGCTGTCATTACAAATTATTATCGCTTAGATGGATACTTGGATTAAAAACATGCATCTGTTTAAAAATGACTCTCCAGTGATTTACAATGCTGAAAAACTGACGTTACGTCCTTCATCACTGTCTTGATAAAGCAATTGGTTTTTCTGTGTGGAAATACTTGGTTTTTCTGATTCAAAAAAAAAAACCCCAAATTGGTCTACAAGTAGTAATTTTAGTGGGGATCAGACATTTTTAAAGCCAGGAAATAGAGACCATCTCTCTCTGTTTCTCACTCAGTTAAGCAGCTATACCTCCTCTTTCTTCCTTCCCTCAGTTAATGAGCTTTACTACTACTCTTACCCAGTCAGGGCTTTCTTACATAAATCTTGTCGAATTACAAGGGAGTAATTTGGTTCCAGTTCACTATGATACTTGTTTTGCACTTTTCACTTTACAAAATTTTAATGCTACTTTCAATTTATTTGTTCATTTTTAAGTGCTGAGCAATTACGTCAGACACATGGAAGAATTACTGAGGTTCTTCACTTGTTATGGTCTCCCATCATGGACTTGGATTATTTCTTGGCTATGAGCAAGGTGTTGGATAGTCTGCTCTAGAGATCTTCAGCCATAGAGGATCTCATGAGTTTTCCGGACACCTGTGCATTCTCTTACACTGTTTTTCTGAGGAAATAATACCGAAATTCCATAGCAGATTTTTGAGGGTCAAATCTCCTAGGTATCTCATACTTTCAAAACTCTCTAAAAAGGCATGAAATCTAGTTTCCTGAGGCAGCATTGAAGGTGTTAATCTTGTTAGAGTTTATTCACTAGTTAATAGTAATTTCATCCTGATTGTTTCTAATCAGTTCTTCCTCTAAATTTACAAACTGATTCAACAGCTCTGTAGCTGTACCAGTGATGAAGGGCTCTGAGTAATGAAGCGTTAAGTAATGAAAGCTCACAAAACATTTGACTTGTTCGCTATTGTGGTTTATACTGTTTGTTTTGTTTTATTTGGGTTTTGGTGGAGTTTTGTTTGTTTTGTTTGTTTTTTAGTAGGATGACAAGTTATGGCAACAAATTTTTCTCCTACACTCTTTGCTTACTGTAATCTCCCACCTATTATATGATTCTATGATCTTGGGTGTTAAAACTATAAAACTACCATGTACTGCTTGCATTCTTCCCTGTTAAGTAGTACATGTTTCTGTATAGGAAATATCCTCAAATTCATAGGAAGTAGGTGATCAGCATTGGGCGTAGGAGGTATTGTGTCTGAGGAAATGATGGTAAAATTTTTTTACATTTATCTTTACATTAAATGCAAGTGTTGTTTATTCAGCTTCCCTCCTCCTGGTTCCCTGCATAAATGTACATGAACACAGTCTGTGAAAATATGATTTTTAACCCTCATTTTTTCTAGATACCACTTTTATAAGCATTTGAAAGAAATATGAACTGTAAGACTGAGAAGGTCTTTGTGATAATTTCGAATAATTTCTGCATGGAGAGGTTCTGTATACCAAAGCATCACTTAAGTAGTTATGATGTATTGCCTATTGTTAACAAAAAGAATCTCCAATGAAAAATATTTTGTGATACCTCTAAAGAAGTTCAGTCTTTTTGTACATCTCAGAGTTAAAAGGATAGTTAGTTTGTAAATTAAGCTGATTTCTTCATGTTTCCTAAGGGGGGAGGTACCATTTGTTGTGATTAATTGAAACTATAACATTGTTAGAAGCTTTGAATATAGTTTAGTTTCTGATGACAGAACAGAGCTGAAAGGGATGATGGAGTTTACTGTGATGTGCAGTTCTTGTTCCATCAACTAGTGCTCTGTATTACGATTTCATGAAGTTCAGAGAAAATCCAAAGCTTTATCAAAAGCTTAAAATAGGAAGTAAAATGGAAGAAAATGGTGCCGTAAGAAGGTACTAAATGTGAGAGAAGTGAACTGTAAAAGTGAGAAAAGAACTGGAATGCATTATGATCTTTCCCAAATTACGACCCCTGTTCCCTCTAATTGTCACTAGACACTTGGGACTTCTAGAGACTGTGAGTCCAACTCCTCCTGGTCCAAGCCTGAAGTTATCTGAGACCTCAAAATTAAAAATTGTGATCTCAAAATAGGACATGCAAACTTAATGTTCAGCATCTAAGGAAGTTCTTAACTTGTTATATGCTGCTTTTTTAATTCTTTGAATGCTGTGAATTTAATGTTGCTGGGTATCTTGTGCTCTTCCAGATAATCAACTGCAGCAAATCACAAGCCTCTGAAAACAAATAGGGAATTAAGGCACAGGATGATACAACCTGTAGTCTGTCCCTTCCAGAGCCAGAAAGTGGTCACTGGAGTTACCTGCATTCAGTCTGCTAATATTCATTATGTTAGACGTATATGTATTGATTGCAGAAGGAGAAACCAGAAGAATTTAGCAGGGGGAAACTGCACATTGGTGATCCAGGCAGTTTAGTTGATCTTTTCATGACATGAAGAGTTCAAACGGCGTTTTGACCTTTTCAGGTTATCAAAGCCATACCCAATTTTCTTTTGATAAAAGGGGAGAAAAGTACATATTATTGTAACGGATAGGTGAAGTTCCTACTTCAGAGAAGGCGAAGTAGGATACTAAAAAAATGAATATACCATGCTTAACAGTCTTGTAGAAATAGGAGGGAATAATTTTGGCAGAGAGGCTAGAGAACTGTTAACTTCCCCTACTATGTTTTATTTAACCATCAATCCTTTAAAAGCCACTAGCACATGTGTAATTTCTTTGGAGCCTTAGGGTTTTGGCTTAAGTTGGTTTTCACTGGGATTTGCTGTTCTGTATATGCTGGGTGATTCGGGTTTTTCTGGGGGATAGAGGGGAGGGGGCAGAGCATGTTGTACGTACATACACAATTTAATTGGGTTTGTGCTCTTCCTTGGTTGTGTAGTCTAAGCTGTGTGTTTAACGAGATGTATTGACTCATCTAGCCAGTCTGGTTAAGCAGTGTTCTTGTTTGACACTTTATCTCAACTTCAGCAACCTGCTTCCCTCACACAGATAGATACTTTAATTGTTGTTTTTCCTGAGTTTTCAGGGTTGTTTTAGTAGTCTTTCTTCAAGCCCTGATTCAGCTCACACTGGGGTTCTGGAGAGTAAGCCATGTGGAGGGAAACCCAGTCCAAGACTACTCTTACGCTCTCCCTCCAAGAAGGCCAACATTTTGCTTCCCTCTAGATCCCATTAGTTTGGGTCACCAGTCTCACACACACTTTTCTTCCTGCTACTGCTACTACAATTTGTTCCTGTTTTCTTGCATAATCTGCCCACTCTTCTTTTTTGAAAGTTAACCTTCACTGTAAATCTCTAAAACCAGTCCAGTGTTTCCAAGTCAATTTATGATGTTTCTTTTTCCTGTTATCTTAAAACAAAAGCAAACATATGTCATTTGTGGTATTAGTAGTATGCCTGTAGTTCATTCTTAGAATATTGGGAAAGATTTTTACTGAGACAGCAGGTTTAATAACAAAGGCATACTCAAGCAAGTTGAATCTCATGAAAATTGGACATCTTTAGGTAACTTGTGTTTGCATTTTGAAAATAGGTAGATGAGAATTTTGGCGCCAGTTAGTTTACTGAAACTGGTAATTCTAGAAGATATGAGACACACAGCTACATCCACATATGAGGAATGCATATGTGGTTATAAGTAGAGGTTATATTATAGGAACCCCTTCTTCAAAAGAGTCATGTTTAGATCTCCAACCAACATAGCAAATTTCTAAGTGATTGAAATTATCAGTGGAACCTAGATAAGCTGAACTTTGGCTTAGGAGTTCTTGGCATCTGCTATTCTTCCATCTTGTTTCATGAGAAGTAGTTTATCCTGATGAAGTTAATGGAAGGATAATTTGTGAAGGTGTACAGAGTTCCAAAATTACCATTTACAATTTGGGAATTTCCCAAGTCAGATCTTTGGAACTGGGGAGGCTACAGTTGGAAGATATTGCTGTATAATTACTATTTTTTATGTATCTTTTCCTGAACATTCACTTCTGTCAATTCTTACAGCTAGAACACTGGGCTAAATGGGCCTTTGTCTTGATCCAGTACCATAGATTTTATTTAAGCATGTGGATTTTTAAGAAGAGCTGATCTTTAAACAGTAAGGACTTCTCAACCGTAATTCTAACAGAACAGGCATTTTGTCATAACATTGTTTTCATTCTGCTGAAATCCACAGGAAAGAAATTGCTTCACTGCTGTCCCCCGCTTAGAATCCTAATAACTAAGCAATACATTTGGCAGTGAGTGCTTTCTCAGTCTCAGTGACTGGTGCTAAAATAAGAGGTGGCCTGCAATCAGGAAGATATTTTTAGTTGAAAGAACTGCTACATAAAGTGAGGTATTCAGCGCTATAGTGTCAGAAGCAAGTCCTTATTGATTCTGACCTCTCTACATTATACATCTTGCTGATCAACTCTCTGATAGTCCTGCTCTGTCAGACACTGGAGCACACAGTTCAGAATAAATAGACCTGCCAAAGCAGGTTTCCACCATGATTGGATCAAAGGCCTCAAAGTCATTCTACAATTTCTTCACTGTAAAAGTCCACTCAGTGGCTCTTCAGCTTCACAAATGGAAGTTAAACATGCTCTGCTATGCACCAGCATTTCAGTTTTACTTGTTAATTAATGTTTTCATTGAGGCTTTCTTGATCATCCTCCAGGCACAACCATTTTAGTACTTTAAATAATCTGTTAAACTAACGTACTTCTTAAGAAAAGCTTGCTTTCTTAGCGCCTGTTCAGCTTCTTTTACAAAGAGCACAGTTGCAAGTTGTATAGTACCTATAGTGGCTGCTCTGAAAGCCCACCAGTTAAGGTTTATGCGTGCTGAACAGTTTAGTTCTTATGATTCTGTAGACATGAAATTAAGATTACATTCTTAAAACAGAAGTAGTGTCACTTTCTTTCAGCTTCAGAGAGATTGGGTATTCAAGGTTCATGACCGTTTTGCATTTAAAAGATGTGTATGTGAGGTTATTGATAGTGCTATCCCTCTCAAAAACCAGTCTGGATTAATTCATTTGGTCTCTGATACAACAGCTTGGTCTACTTAAGCCAAACATGTCATCAAATTATGACATGTCATTTAATTAATGTCATGTAGGTGTCTACAGGCATCATTGCTGGTCTGTAGATTTTTGTCCCTAATCTAACTGAAAAATGTCTGTTCTCTGAACAGAAGAAAGATATGTTCATGGTGTGAAAGTAAGTGGACAGATAAAAGTGAGAATTGTAAAATTAAAACAAAAAAGTGTGGGAGACAATGGAAACTATTTGATTATTGCCAAAGAGAAATAACTACTTGGGTGGGGAAGAAAGAGTTAAAGAAGAAACAAAGTACAATCAGGCAGAGCAACCCAGCTGGCTGAGGAGGAGAGAGCATAAAGATAAGAGACTGGCTACTCTGGGACTGGCTGTGAGATGGCGAGCAGTGTTAAAAAACAAACTGTAAGTCAGGAACTAACCATGATAGGCTACAAATAAATGGTATAAAAGCTAGAGCAATAGGCTAAAAATAACTGTTGTTAAATGGTATAAAAGTTAGAGCAGTAGGTAATAAGGTGATTCACTGCATGAAGATGCTCTGGGTCCGTGTCATTAATCTCCACAAAAAAGTGATACTTTTTTTTTGTTTGCATGGGGTTTCTTCTGTTCTCCCTACACCACTTAAGAAAGTGAAAATGGGTCCTTTCCTCTCCTATCAGTTGCTGTTCTTCTCTATGGTGCTGAATGACAATTGCGTTCTATTTCCTATGAGTTTCCTTAGGTTCCCTAAGGGTTCCTTAGGGTTTTTATTCCCCTGCTTAGCTTCTTCTGAAAGAGATTGTGTCAAGTGTACGCCCAGAATATTGCCATTGTTTCCTTCACTGTGTGCAGCAGGGAAATTGATGATTGTTGTTTCTTTTTTTTTCTTCAGTTGCTTTGTGGAACTTTGTAGAAAATATCTAGAAGGTTATGGTGGGGTTTGTTTGCTTGTACGTTTTGTAGCATGCTTTGATTACCTGATAATGTCAGGATATACTGCTTTCCCATCTTGGATCAGCAAAGAAGTGTGATGGCTGCTTTCACCTGCTGGTTTTTTTCTTGTTTGTTTTTTGGTGTTTTTTTGGGGGTGGGTTCTTTTTTTTGTATGTGTGTGTGTGGTTTTCTTTTTTTTTTTTTTGTTGCTTTTTTTTTGTTGTTTTGTTTTGGGTTGGTGTGTTTGGTTGTGGGGTTTTTTTATTTCTTCATTTGTTTTGTTTTTGTTTTTCTCTCAGTATTCTGTTACTCTATAGTAAGTTCACTGTAGAAAAAGATATTTTTTTCTGTTATGACATTATAATACTATGTTTGGATGGTGTAGGCACTCAAGAAGCAAATTCAGTGGAGTATGCTAGGGTGACCGTGCAGCACTGCTGTAATTTACAACCTTAAGTACTCTCAGGCATCTAGATAATAGCAGTCCTTGATTCAGAGTATCAGTTTGTTCTCCTTGAGTTATATATTCTGTGCTGTGACTCCCAGCTTACACCAGTGTCTTAAAGTCATATACAGAGCCATCTGGGAATACAGATATTTAGCAGCCCCAAAATGTGCACCTTATCTGGATAACTGACCTTTGAAAAGAAAAGGTGGGGGAAAAACTGTATATGGATGTCAGCAACCCAGCTCTTCAAGTGTAGGAAGGAAGCTGAGCAATTTTCAAATAAATTGATTAATCCTCCACACAAATACAAAATTTGAAGGACAATTCAAAGCACAGTGATCATCATGATTCTGAATGCTGTAAAGTCATTTGAGATTGGGAAGATGTGGAGTGCAGCATAGCTCAGAATGTGATGGTTATTTGTCGTAACTGGCAGCTTCCTGAGGTATAGGGAGGGTAGTGAGCTTTCACTTTTATTCACATATCTAGCAGAATGTAATGAATGGACAGTTCAGAATAATATCCTGTACAGGCCATACAAAAGACCTCATTGTTTCCTCTTGTGAATGTGTATAAGCACGAAATTCTGTTAAAAATGAGTAAGAAAATAGTGGAGTTAATTCCTATTTCTGATGAGTCCCTCTTCTGTTTATGCTTGTTTACTTGTTTTGTTGTTTGGGCAAAGGAGTGGATTGGACTAGTTGAAGCTTTTTTAACTGCTCTCTGCTCACCCCACTCCAGTGAAGCCACGCATTTCCATACAGGAGGGCTTTGCCTCTTTATTACTTGCTCTGATGTGAGCAGCAGCCCATGGAAAGGACTAGAGTGAACCATATAACATCATTACTATTAATGGGCTCAGAAAGCACAGTCCATGAAAATACACTAGTTCAGCTTGGGAAAAAAAAAAGGAAAAGAAAAAAAGTAGAAGTTTTACCACACCTCATTCAAATGATGAATGAAAATGCTGAACCATTTCTGCAAGACACAAGAACACTCTAAGCTGAAGAAGGTTGTTTAGACAGACTGAATCAGTGAAACCTACAGTTATGAAAGATGACTGCAGTATCTTTCCTGTATCAGTACTAATGATGCTTAAAATGCATTCCTGAATATACACATCTGCTTACAGATACAGATAGATTTGAAGGCATATAGATACAGATAGATTTGAAGGAGCAGGGTCCGCTCTGGGAGCGCTGCTGTGGCTGCCCCAGAGGTGGCCAGTGTAGGCACCCAGACAGAGCCCATGAGAGGGGAGGCTGCGGCACAGACTTTGGATTGTAGAAACTGCGTCGACTGCTCTCTCGAGGAGAGGGTGCGCAATGGACGGGGCTGTGCTCGATGTGCCATAATGGAGGACCTCCAGCAGCAGGGGCTGAGCTGCGGGAGGCTGTTGGTAAGCTAAAAGGTTCCACAGAAACTGAGAGGAAGCTGGGCTGCTTGCTCCAGGGCCGAACTGTGAAGGGGCCACAAGCGTCCATCATTGCTCACACAGGAAAGAAGGAGGGCATTAACTCAGGAAACTGGGAACTAGTAACAAAAAAAAACAACAAAAAAAGGAGGAAGAGGAAAATTAGCAGACAGGGGCTTCCTCCTAAACCCAATGTCCGCACCCAGAA
>NW_009931183.1:0-3530 GCF_000696875.1 Nestor notabilis
CCGGCTGGGCTTAAACCACGACAGTTGCTTTAATTCTTACAAGTATATTTGTCTTCTGTTATCTTGCCCTTTAATCCTGCTCTAGCAGTCCAGGTTTCTACATTTTTGTTGCACAGGCTCCTGCTAATTCATACGCATGTTTAAGTAATTTCGTAATAATCAAATCCCCTCCCTTTCTGTCTCCCACTAATTTTTCTTTTAGCTCTTGCATACCGAATCTTAGTGATTTACTGACCCTGTGCCTTCTCTCTGCTACGAGATTCCTGAAAGTCTTAAATGCTTGAAGTTTGTTAATGTATATTCAGTCAATCTGTAAACTGTACATGCTAAGGTATATCTTATGATTATCTTCTTTCTAGAATAATTTGTAAATTCAGTGTTTCTGAATATATTATGTTCCATAACTTTTGTGAAGTGCTTTATGACTACAAATTTAAAAAGATTGACCTTCTATAGGCTCTTCAAACTGTAGAAAGTACTTTCTTCTTTTTACATACAGAGAAACAGGAAAGGGATTGTTAGAGGTAGATTCCTACTATTTTGGATGTGGGTTTTGATGCCTAGGTCTTGTTGTTTGGGCAGTGAGTGTGTGTGTGTGTGTGTGTGTGTGTGTGTGTGTGTGTTAAGGGTAGAATAGATACAGTAGAGGAGGAGGATATTATTTGTCGATTTTCCTTCTCTCTTGAGTAAAATGATGGACAGACCTGGACATTTTTGCTTCCAGTGATACAGTCACAGTTAAACGATTATGTAGAGAGGATCACTCTGACGAATGAAATATAACTTTAAATTATCCATATAGTTCCCTGTGTACTCAAATTCCATTTTAATGATGAGAAGAAAGCTAAACAAGTGTAACTGGTTATTCTGTTCTACATTCCTACATCACATCAGTTGAGACTTCTCCGTATGACCTTATTTCCCTTGCTTATCCACAGGTGCTCATTCTCTTAAACTAACTTAGTGACCTGCCTTTTGTTTCCTCTTCAGTTCCACATTGTACAGTTATGGTAGTGTGATTAATTTTTAGATTTACATGCTGGGTAGTTTCTGTGAAGGATTTTAAGTGCAACACTAAAGCTTTAGCTGCTGTAACTTGATGAGACATTTGAAGTCATTTCTTCTTCTTGAGAAAACCCTCCAGCAGTTTTGAGTTATTATTAGCAGCCTCAAAGTTTGTATTTGGGATAGGAAAGTTTTGAGCTTTCACACATGCCCACCCTCTACACCTTTCTCAGTATTCCCACACAAACCATATGACCCATCATACAAATTTTTCACTTACTGTGATTAAGGTTGTACTGGAATAAAATATAAAGTACACCTGGGTTTAAAAACAGAAGGCAGGCTAGCAGGTTTATATACATACATTCTCTCCTGCTTTGTGCTCTTTAATCTTGCAATTTACTAAAAATGCTAGAAAAATTTTTCAAGTGTATTATTTGTTCCCAGATGCTGTGACTCCTATACATGTGCATACCGATTGACTAGCTCCTTTATTGTCACACTGCATTTATATTATTTAATTATTCAGGAAGGTGTCCAAGTTAATCTCTATGAAGAACCTTCTACTGATACATGGAATATAAAAGGAATATACAGTAATCACCTTATGAGGTTATACGCTTTACTTGTCTTGCTGCCATTAGAAGCATCGACTTTGGAATCAGAATTAATTTATAGTGGCTTTTGGCAAACATGATTGCTTCCATTATGAATAGTTTAATGTATATTTTATGAATGATGTGCTTTCTTCAGGTTGTCACTTGTAAATGTTGAAAATGTTCAAAATTCAAGTCAAACATCAATTTAAGTGCCTGCTAATGGAAACGTATTGGTAGAGTGGAGCTACATTTTCTTCTTAACCTTACCAATGCTGAATACCTCCATGAATCTATCTGTTCTAATGTTAACATTTTTCAGTATAGCCTTTTCTAGCACAAGTTGATATTATAGGGAAGTAACTTGCATCAATACTGAGTTGGTTTTTTTTCTTTTGTGAGTTATATGTTAGATAATTATCATCTGAAGCAGTTAATGGAAAATACTTTCTCATAAAAGTGGTAAAGATTTTCTTTAGTGAAGACATCTCTTTTCCCTTCGATGTATGAAGTACTGGTTTTAGTGGTCCTGCTGATTTCACGAAGTTTTATTATCTTGCTTTTAAAAAAATGTAAAATATTCTGTCAACTTTTTTTTCTGTCCGGTTGAATAGGCTGTCTTGTACAAAGCACGGGTACTTTGAGGATGTTAGATATTTGACCTTCTTGTAATTGCTGTGCTTAATTTAAATAATTTAAACAATTATTTAAATGAACGCTCTATTTGAAGTTCTGTTTTCTCCAGCTTGGTGTGCTGTTGGCTATCTTTAAAGGTGTTTTGCCTGAATTGGAATCTCTTTTCTTTCTCTTTTAATTTCTTTTTCTTTTTCACCAGATTACTGTTTACAAAAGTCAAATTGGAGTCCCTGTGCAGAGGCCCAGATGAAGCACTCCTTACCTGCAAACACATGCTTCAGATTTGGAAATCGTGCTACAATCTCACTAACCCAAGGTAAGATGCTGTAGGATTTTAGGTTGTTCAGTGCCATGCTCAATAGCCTTTGAGGGCAATATAAGGTCAGTCATCCTGGTTTTATTTGGTCTGGTATTTCATATGAATAAAATAATCCTCTGGGAATCTGGAGACTGAAGTGTGAAGATATCTGTTGATGAACATGCAGAAACTACCCAGAGTTCTGTGAAGTAAGGTACACCAAGCCTAATAAACTCTACAGCGATGAAAGGACTCAATATCCTCGTATTTTCTTGGGTTTTTTACCACAGTATGGATTATAGAGGCTTTTATATTGGCTACTGGAAAGATTGCTGTAGTGGAAATTTAGTGCAAGGACTTAAAAAAAAATGTAGGAGGATTAGACATTAATTAAGACTACAGAAACATCAGAGATTACGTGGATAAATATGATGTGCTTGCAAAGCCAACATGGCCCTTTTCTAAAGGGATGTCTTGGTTATGTACCTGTTTAGGTTCTTCAAAGGCATTAAGAAGTATTTGGATAAGTTGTTATAGTCCTGTTTGGTTTTCTGGAATGCTTCTGCGAAGGTCCTTTGCCATCTATATTTAGATAAGCTGTGAAATAAACAGGGAGGCCACTTTGCAGAAATCTATGCTGGTACTATTCAACATGTTTATCGAGTACCTGGAGAAGAGGACAAGCAGAGTTTCCTACTGTTTGGTTGTTTGAAGGGTTGACAGTTTCTGGAGAAGAGATGCTGCAGCAGAAGAGCTTTGTTCCAGGTGGCATCAGATACTGTATAGCAGTGTGATGAACATTATCTGTTCACTTTTTGCTCTTACTTTGATCTTAGTTACATAAATGCATGCATCTTTTTAAGAAGATGAGAGAGTTGGCCAAAGAGAGAAAATCGCTTCTTAGCAAGCTAGTGAGCAGTTGAGAGCAGGAGAGTGTGGAAGAAAAAGTCTGGGAAGAGACCTGAATCAGTGTCCTGGGTTCAGCTACAGCAGTC
>NW_009931184.1:0-3138 GCF_000696875.1 Nestor notabilis
AACATGATGCTTTCAGCCTGACCTTGAGAAAAGTTTCCATTCTTAGGAAAGGAATTATTCTCCTTTAGAGGGATGAGTGTGGGTACATGCAGATATTTGTACACCATTCAAATAGGTGATCTGTTCAATCTTTCCTCACGATTTAGTGATAGACTAAGATTAAAGGTACAGACATTGGCCCAGTATGCCACAGCAGATGCTTCTGAAATACACATTACGTGCATTAGAATAAACTCCACATTGCAATTACTGCTCCTAATAAGCTACCTCTCAGCCCTATTCTTACCATACTTACTGAGGGTGGCATATTATTCTGTAAGTGATTTCACCTGATTTCAATGTGACAATTGTAGCGTAAAGCATGATCTAACAGGGTTACACAAAGGAAAAAAAATCAGGATCTGCTACTTATTTTACACTCTCTGTCAGCTTCTCAAAGAGAAACAAAACAAAACAAAGCAGTTTAGCAAAGTAAAATATTGGAAAGGACACTTTTATTTTTCCCTAATCTTCAGTTTGATGAGCATCTGCCAGCGCCTGACACAGTAACTACTTGTATGTGGCTTCTACTAACAAACTGTTACTAATTTAAACTTTTTCAGCAGTAGTATCACATTTCAATTACTTTGGAGACTCTAACCTATCTGAATGCTATCTGAGCTTAATATTTTTCACCCATTTTCAAAGAGTTGATACTGTACCAATTCAAGTATTGACACATCTCTTTGTATTGTTACAAAGAAGAAAAAATACATTTAACAAGCACCTGTTTCTAATTTGTGGTCTTCACCAAATCGTAGTCAAACAAAACATTAGTACAAAGATAAAATAAAATAGTCGAAGATCTCCTTTATGGCTACTCATCAGTCTTGAGAAGTTACCTCCTCACATATCACTTGTAAGACTTTCCAAATGTCAGAGCAATTTCTCTGTAACTTTCCTTTCAGCAGTGCTGTGTTTCCTCTACTGGCAATTTTCAGGTAACACAAAATTTCAAAATTACAAAAATGTGAACAGATGGTTTGGACTCAATTCTCCCTTTTCCTCCTCATCGCCAGCAGGAGAAGTTAGACTTACAGATAATTTTCTCTATGCTCACATAGCTGGTACGTTTCTCCAAATAGATATTATGCAATCTTTGTTACTATAATTATCATATACAGAAAACTGAAAAGACAACAGACAATGTAGGGTAATGGAAGAAATGATACAAGATCCTGCTGCAAGCAGGCCAATCTAGATTCTGTAGTGTAGGTAGGCAGCTAAAACCCTGATAAATTACCACTGTGTGATATGTTTCTTAAAACTGAAAGAGAAAGGACCAAAACCAGCACTAAGACTGCTGTTGTGATTCAGGAGTAGGAAGGAGAAATAACTACATTAGGAATGTTCCAGATCCCTTTCAGCAGTGGAAATTAATGGAACACTGTCAATTAGCCTGAAACACTTAGCATAATGTATTTGGAATTTGCATGATGGATGGTTTGTGTAACTCCATAACAAAGCTCAACAGAAGAAAATTGGTTTCTTCAACTTCTATAACTATGTTCCTCACAAAGGTAAAACAAACAAAAAGGTAAATCCATATAAAAACATCTCTGAGGGATAAAGTTGAGCATTTCCTCCTGCATTTAGGCTTTCAAACACTGCCCAGATGTAAAGCCCTTGCTAAAAAGCCAAAAGGAACATTCTGAGCCTATGTGCAGTATGCACATCTAACAGTTTCACAGCAGTCAACGAGACTCCTCACAAGCTTACCTTAAATCTGGGTGAAAAACAAAGAAATGGGTTCTAGATTTTGAATCTCTGTAAGCATGTGCCCTGCAGTTGCTACTGTGCTGATCCATTCAGCTTTGTCACCCTTTCAGGCCCTGCATTGCAAAGTGCTCCAAACACACAGCTTATTTCAGTAAGACATTTCATATGCCAGATGGACACACACTGGAGAGCCTGAATGAACTGGAGCCAGGTAGCAGAAATGTTTTCTAGTCATTACCATACTGTTCTTTCCCCGTAACCCCATCAGATCAGAAATAGATCAGTAATAAGGAAATGCAAGAGGCTGCAGAGATTTTAGCCACTTGGCAAAGTGCCAGGACGTGTCTCAAGAGCTGGTTCTTGGCAGACAAGAAATGGAGAAGTTTCCCCTTGCTAAAAACCACTTTTCTTCCTGCAAAACTGCAATAAGACCAAACGTGATAGTGCTCCTTCAGGACTAAAGATTGGTTTGTGAGATAAAAAACATTACTTGCAAGTTTATGAATAACATCTTATGACCCAAATACAAGCATCTCAAACAGCAGAGATTTTGTTCTGATTTCTTTAAAGAAATGCCAAGTCATGGTACCATCTTTAGAGTAATTTAACATTAGTGTTTTCCCCTGATGCAAATTCAGCCATCTGTCAAATTCCTTATGGAGCAAGAAGTCAAATAGATAATATAGATAACATGTTTTAAAAGTATAAAATATTCAGCAAGAGGCAAAACCTCCCTCTGGTTGCTAATTATTAAGCCCCATATTGGTACAGTTATGTAATTGTAACTGCACATCTTGCCTGCACTTTTTCATTATTTACTTTAGCAAAAGATGGAATCCAAACAAAATAACATTCCTCCATGCCTTTATTAATTAAGAAAAAGTCTTCTTCTCTGACCTGAACTTTATGAAAGCCCCTCACAAAGCCTTCGTCAGGTAATAGCTCTCATTAAACATGACACATGAATTCTTTGGTATTTGTCACCTGTATAGCTCCTCCCTTCTTCATGAAATTAGTGTTATTAAGTGAGAAATGAATGCTGTGCAGTTTCTTCAGTATAGAATTACTGCACCAAAACTGACCTGTGGCCTGGAAAACGTTATATAACCAAGAGGGAGCCACAGATGGTACTTCTGTGGCAGTCCAAGATGTTTAAGATCACCCTCCTCCTATTACAAAAGCCAAACAAAACCAATTAAAGCATCAGATGCCATGGCAAATGTCAGAACTAAATGCTCAATTTGTCATTTTAATCATATAATTAAATCATAATCAAGTTACATGGAGCAAGACACCACATCTTCTATGGTCCCAATTGTTCCCTCAAAGACGTTGCATCTAGGGGTTATATATATATATATAATATAAATATATATATGT
>NW_009931185.1:0-10709 GCF_000696875.1 Nestor notabilis
TAGGCGTCAGGCCCGAGGCGGACACTCGCCTCGGAGCTTGGGCAGCCCCGCTTGCTCCCGCAGTGGGCGGTGAGCCCCGATCAGAGAACGCACGTCCCCTTGTCAGACGGCCACCCCCATCCTCCTGCAGCGTACATTCGGTGTGAGCTCCTGTGCTGTCCGCCGGGGCCACCGCAGGGCTGAAAGCACCTCGGAGTGAGCCACAGCAGAAACAACCAGCTTTCCTAAACAGCCTCCGGTGTGAAGTCACAGCTTCCACTGGGGCTGCTGCCACGTATTGGGCATTGCTCCCTCTGACATGGCCGTGGGGTAAACAGGGTTCCGTGATGCTGCCTTGAGGTCCATGTGCTGGGCACAGCCTTAGCCTGGTGGCCGGCAGCGTGGTGGTGGGAGCCCCACCATGCTGATGGAGCAGGAGCTGGACACAGGCCTTGCAAGCAGAGCTTTGGGAGTGCTTGGCTTGGAGGAGCTAGATAAACACTTCGGCTTCGCTTAGCCCTGAGATGAATGAAAAAGTAGAGGATATTCCTGTAATGTTAACATTTCTGAGCAAACATAGCTTGAGAAAGGCAACAAATATGATACAAAGGCTGGGTTGTATGGGGCTTTGGGCAACCTGGTCTAGTGGAAGGTATCCCTGCTCATGGTAGGAGAGTTGGAACTACATGAGCTTTAAGGTCCTTTTCAACCGTAACCATTCTAGGATTCTAGGCAAGATGGCTTGACACAGGAAGTGGGGTAAATGAGTATCATACCTAAGGCTAATAAAGAACAGAAAAAGAAGTAAAACTAATTTTCAGCATTTTATTGCATTGCTTTCGGTATAATCAACTAGTCTTTTGGATGATTCTATGACAAACGGAGCTATTAGTATACATAGGGTTGAAGAAAATAAATATAAAACTTCTTGGGGTAACAGCTTTGGATATAATGAAGTGTGCTGGACATACCAGATTTGGCAGTAAACACCTAAAAGCTGATGTATTTTAGTCAAAGCAAATGTGTTTGTCATTGCCTTTATTGCAGTGCTTTCCTCTTTTGTATGTTTTACATAGGCATTCAAAATGATTCTGTTAAAGATTAATACTTTTAGAACTTCAGCTCTACAGCAAACGTACAGGTGTGTACTGGGGTTTGTTCTCAATTACAGTAAAAGTTCGGTGTGATATTTTCATACGTTTTGGTTTTAATCACTAATGAGACCCATGTTGCCCTCTGCTGACAGTAAACTGAATTTACCTACCTGCACTTGCCAGATATGTTTCAGCATGAATGAATGTCATGGACAGCAGACACGTCTCTTTTTTCCCCGTTTTCACATGATGAACATCACCACTACTAATTATAAAGAGGGGATGGGGAGGGGGGAAATCCTTGCATTATTATTCACTGGGTTTAAAAAAAATCACATAAGCAATTTATTAAATTTTTGTAGTGAACCAGTGATCAGTGTTCATTATTGAGTGGTGTCAAACCTTTCCTTGCCAGAGCTGCAGTGGCTGCATTATACACTGATAACTGAAGAACCCTAAATGATTGCTAATTCTGTGTAATACTTAACTCACAATGTATTTGTGACAAACTCACGAATTCATTAGTGATTGATCATGTGGTGCAATGGTTAGCCCTGACTAGCTGGAGGCCACAGTTGAGGTCAGCCTTTCTTTCTGCCTTTTGTGGCTTACACAGTAACAACGTGGGACAAAAACTATCCCAAAGAGTCCATAGTTTTATGAATTTGAAGCAGGTGACATGACTGTCCAGAACTGGCACAATAAAATACTAGAAGTACAGTCCAAGCCTTCCAGGTCCAAATGTTGTCATCCAGTGGCCTGTCTTACATATTTTTAAGCATTTTTGCAACATACATGTGTCATTAGCTCAGCAGCAGCTATCACTGCAATACTCCAGAGTTTGCAGTTAATCTCAGTCTGGGGCTCCCAGGATAAGGCTCTTGAATGCCTTTTCTCTATCTTTACAATCGTGAGTATGGTACATACAGGATTCCTTATATCCTTAGCTGAAAGTGCCTTGCCTACTGCAGAGGAACAGGGCTCCCTTGGCAGGAAGACACAAGAAGCAACATGACTTGCTCCTTGTCATTAGCCCTCCTTTGTACAGGGATCAAAACTGAGGATGCCCCTCCTGGAGGGAGGTTTTTCTCACAAAGGACAGCTTCTGCATCTCCGTTAAGTTGTTTTCGATCTAATGAATAAGAATAATCTGATGGATCATTACTCCAGTTTTCCATTTATAAATCAGAGACAATGTTTTCTTAATTACCCCCAAAGTAAAACAAACCAAAAATATGATAAAAATGGTATACCCGTTATATTCATACATATGTGTATATGTGTGTAATGATATATATGTATATCTCTGTTTGCATGGGTTTTCGGGATAAAATCAGTGCTGCTCTCACAGTGACAACTTCTTTGAGACTTTAATATTGGCTCTGATAAATACCTGCTTCTCTAAAAACAGGCTTCTGTTCAGCAAAGTGAGATATTCTGACAGCTGATAGAGCATTAAATATGCACAGAACTAGGTGGAAAAATGTTGGTCAAACAGTGTTCATCATAAGGGTTGTGTACAGGATAGTACCAATTCCAAATAAGCTTCCCTAAATTTTTTTTTTCTAAACCAATGTCTCTATATAAAGAAAACTAAAATAAAAATAAAATCATTGGATATTATTTATTCTATAATATTATTTTTATATTGTTATTCTTTAAACTATTTCATATCATAATGTCAGAACAGGCTGCTATTTTATCAAGTAATTTACTGCTGTGTCATACAGTGCCAAAGAGCTACAACACATCCTGTTGGACATGCTACAAAAATTTAGTATTTTGGAATTCAGATGAGCTTTTCATTTTCTGCATGTGATGTACATAAAAGATAACATTAGCTTAAGAATGCATGTGAGCAGTTCTGGCTTGCCACGAAGCAGGAAACATCCTGCAAAATTGCCACAATTATTTTGTTTATTAACTTATACCCATATCTATGAAAGAGATCACAGTCATTGAAAGCAGGACAATAATGTAGTTTCTTTTAATAAAATGAAAGGTTTTTTAAAATGAGTTTTGAAGATTATGTGTATTGATAATACATTAACAATGATGTACTGCAGAGATGTACTCCCATTCACGACATATTTGTAATGTAGTTATTTGAAACAAAATATTTGTGCATTCCCATAAAATCTTCTTTCTTCAATTTGTTTTACAAAGGATAAGCTTTAGGCTGTCATTTTTATTGCTCATTCTTGGAATTGTAACAACTGCCTCTTCAGAATAGTTCAGGCAAAATGTGTTGTGCAGGAAGGACAGATGAACAGGTATTTCCTCTAAAATCCCTGGGTACAGGCACTGGAACTGTGGTTTGAACTTTCTGAAACCTTGTGCACAGGTAATGGCAGCAGCTGTTCCTTTTGGAGAGGATTCAAGGAAATTGTATCCTCCCTGAAAACCTGAAAGGGAACTGGTAAATGGTCACATGCTAGAAATGCTTCTAGACAGGGAAGCAAAGGCAGTGTCAGCTCTCCGTAACATCAGGATAAATCAAAATGTCTGTAGTGAAATCAGATGAATAAAAGATTTATACCAACATGACAGAGAAAAGAATGTGTCTCGGTATCTTCAGCAAAAAGCTTCAATGCCAAAGTTGTGATAAATGATTAAAAACTGTTCTTGACTCCTGACTGAAAATCAAAGAAAGGCAGAATTGCAAACATAATTATCAAAAGTACCATTAATCCTATAGAAAACCATAATCTTTTTTTATTATTTATTTATACCTCATACAGCCTTTTTAATAGGTTTTTAAACACTGAATTGGCAACAGGATGGTTTTATATTAATTCTCTGTTATAATAAGACTGTAGAGACAAAATGAAAGGCGGTGGTGGCTCAGAAACTCCTAATTAGCAAGGCTGAATGGAAATGATTTTTTCAGAATTATGGACATCTTCTGTCATGAACTTTAGAACATGTTTTTTATTGTTGTGTTTCCTGCCTAGGAGAATTAGGTCACATCGTTGGAAATCCAGAAAGCCAACAATGATTAATCACAGCACTGACCGACTAAGGAGAAGGACCCCAGATGGCCTAGTGTTAGGAAGAGGACGTTCCCAGAGTAGCAGAGCAGCAGCAATAAGCAGAGAGACAGGTACTGCAAATAGCAAACTAGTAAAGTTGGAGGTGTGGGAGGCTACTACGAGAATATCCTGCAGTGATTTTGAAGGCTTCTTTCCAACTGCTTGAATTCCTGTGGGAGCCCTGAATGGCCAATATATTCATGCCTCAATCTCACTGGCAGAAGTTTTCATGACTTTGCAATTGTATCTGTCTCCCATATCCAACAGACACAAGCCAGATGAGGCATCTGTCTCCTGAGACAGGAATGTACACCAAACAGACGACTTTCAACTTAGTATGCAATTTGAGGGGAAGTATACAATTACATCTATTCTAGCATAAACCCCTGAAAATCATTCCCATCTTGTGCAGGAAGGCAGCTGGGATAGCAGGAAAAGCAGAAGTACACAATACTTTCAAAGTGGTTTGGTTTTTTTTTTTTTATTTAATAATGGAATTTATTGATTTAGATACCAAACATCACAGTAGAAGGAAACGAGTATGCTCAGGGAGCAGTAAGAACCAGGCACAAGAAAATATCCCTCACTGTATATTAGCATTCAAGGCTGGCTTTTGTATTTTTCCCATGCTCCAGTTAGTGACCCTTCTCCCAGGTTCCCTTCCCTACTCTTGCATTGCCTAATGCCAACTTTCTCCATTGTTTAGTTATGTAGTGGCCAGTTTGCTTCAGTGACGAGATCTGTTCTCTCTTAAAAGAGGTGCTCAGATCAAGCAAATTTTGAAAGAAATAAAAATGGGCCCATAGAAAGAGATGCCCTCCCTGTGGAATTCAGTTTTTGGTTCAATGCTGTATTTCTTTCTTGAGAAAGTTTGAAGGTTATCTTTTCAATAGGTCTTGAATTTATATTGTTTTTTAGTGTTCTCAGGAAAAACCCCACAAAATCTATGATCTAGACTTATGATTCAGTTCATGAAAGGCTCCTTACCATTATGTGTGCAAGTAAGGAAAAAATTACATAATGTGAGCACTATTAAGTGAATCATTATAATGAAATGAAATGAAATGAAATGAAATGAAATGAAATGAAATGGGGACCAAAGTGTTTTAAAAAATCACCTCTTCTTCCATCCTTAATGATATGTGGAAGAGAATCCAACACAAATCTCATGTCCATAGACTGTAAAATCCAAGAATTGGGCCATACTTTGGGGCTCTAGCAGATTTAATTTTATGAGAGTGCCTTCCCTCGTAGCATTTGAAGCAAGTTCATTCACACAAAGAAAGAAGTCTTCGGTAGCTGTTTGTTTCAAGGGTCATTTTCATGTTTTTTGTCTCTGATCCAGTTTTGAGAGGGAGATGGATCAGACCCTGGATTTCCTTGGGCCAGCTTTGAACTGCTGCTGCTTATGTGTGATCAGATGAAACCTTCGGAACCGGGTGGTGGATGAGCTTGGTACTAATGCTGCTCACCTCTCCTGTTATGGCTGTTCATGCTGTTTATTTCCATGTGCCCCAGCCATTGTGGGTTAAAACTACAATAGCTTGTTCTTGGGCACTGGGTAGGATGCTCATATGACTGCCACCAACTAGCTAGTCTGTGACAGCGAGGGTAATGTCTTCATGTCTTTGTTCACTGGAAGCCAAAGCCTCCCTCCTGTGTCTTGGTACACTGGATGCAGATGGCTGTAGTCCTAGCAGTCATCTCTTCTGTGCATTTCTGCCAGTGATGAAAACCAAGGATACCTTATATGAGCTGCCTCCTGTGTGAGGGCCAGTGTGTAGCAGGCAGTCCTGAGATCCCTGTGCATTTTCTGTAACACCGTACTGAACTTAGACAATGAGGTTGATGCATACAAAGTTAACTGGGTAGCATTAACAAGAGATATTTCCCATGTGTTTCCTGGTTCTTCCTCCTGGCAAGAGTACCAGTACACGATGGGGGTATCTATCAGATCACCAGGAAGACCCAGAACTGAATTACCAGGAGGACATGTGAAGAAATTCAGCTAGTCAATGGAGTGTTACAAACCATCTAAGTTGCTTAGTTAAGTACTGCAACTTGAGAGAATTTTTTTCTGCTACACATCCACAGCGAACCAGTCTGATATTGGTTAGTCAAATATGAATTTGTTGTGCTAGCCCTGGGTTTGTTTACATACACAGTGCTCCTCCCCCCCAAAAAAAAAGAGCTCCCAAACTGTGATGACCACCAATAAGTCCATTGACTCTCTGGAAGGAACCAGGAAGTAAATCAAAGTGGACCTGTGTTCCTCCACTGCAGGACATGGTGGACAGCAATGTCAGTACAGGAAAGAAAGGAAAAATATATGGGAACTGGGTCTGGACATGGGGCATTTACATGCATGATCTGCTTTTTTGGTCATTTTTAGTGCAGAGCATTTCAAAGGAAACGCAGTCAGTGCTTAAAGGTAGTAGCTAAGTTGGAGCCACTAACTATATAAAGATTATTTATTCCTGGTCCATTAGTTTGCAGTCACCCACAATTTATTTTCCCATCCCAGTTTTGTGCACAGTCACCCAGTATCACAAGATTCTTTGCAATCAGGTGTCAGTTTCACAGTCTTGAGCCACGAAGGCAAATTTTGCCACCTTGCTGTTCACATTTTCACTCTCATTTCCAACCACATGCATAGTTGGGCCATTCTGCGAGTGCCCCCTTGCCTCTCACAAAGGTGACTATTTTAACATTCTGTCACTTTCAAAGAACACAAAGAAAATTAGGACTGCCGTATCTTTACATCCTGGGCAGGAAGGTGATGCTAATGAGTAATTCACTGTAAGTGAACGTGTGGCTTTCTTGAGTAGAGAACCTGCTCTAGCACTTTTAAAATCTGCTGTGAACATTACTTAGTTTAGAATAAAATTAGTGCTTGAGGGAGTAAGATTCTTTTGGTGTGTTTTTGAAATACAGTGTTTCTGATTACTTTATGGCATGTATTTCTCAAAGTCTTTTATCACCATTTTCTATCATTTTATCATGGTTGTGACTTCTGTTTTTTTTATGCTATTACATAATTGTAAATTGAGTCATATTTTCAGGTGAGAAGACAACTCCTGATGCAGTACACAAAAATACCACTTATTAAGCTATCAACTATAGCAAGAAAACCGTAATACGGCAGTGAGTTGAAGCACAGAGATTATAGTAATTGTAATAAACTGCAGTGAATCAAAACAGAGATTTAAACTTCTTGGCCTGAAGCCAAGGGACAAGTTCTGATTGACTGCATTACCTGCCTAAGTCAGATTTACTGGACATCCCAGAGTTGTCCAGCTCAGCGAACAGATTTTTGCATTGAAGTTAAGCACTGATGTTCCTTGTACAGCAAGCAGAAAGCAATGGAGCAGGGCAGTCAGCTCTGGAAGAAGATCTAAAGTGCCTGCATGAGCTGCTAACTTTGCTATCGTCTGCGTGCAGAAGGAACAGCAGGAAATTAAATATGCCACCTCCTCCTCTATGCTACAAAAAATGGGGCTGCTGCATGCAAATTGCCTCCTGGGAGTGCTTTTGACTCCTAAACTCTGCCTGGGAATCATTTGAGGGAGGGCTTGGAGTTGCCCTTGCACACCATCCAACTTGTTGGAGAATCACCATCTTTGCATGGAAGGAAAAAGACGTATATGAAGAAAAAAGAATGAAATGGCAAGTCTAGGGAAATATGTTTCATTTAACTCAGAGCTTATTTCTATTGGTATCAAATACATTAACTGTCTACCATAAATTGTATTGTTCTACATAATATTTAGCTTTGAAATATTTTTATTTAATTTAAAATAAATTAATGAAACACTTTAAATGTGGGGTTGAAGTTAAGTCTGAAGACGTAAAAGGATCACTATTAAAATGATTCCTCAAATCTCTCCAAGGAGAATATTCTTCTCAGGGGTGTATGTGAAATAGACATTGGCATAATTCATTGCAGAAACATTAAGAAATTTAGAGATTTTCAGACAGAGTATTAGGCTATTAAAACATTCAGTCATGCTTTCACGCTTTACTGAATCACTGAAGACTAAATATTCCCCAAATAAAAAATTAACAATCAGTTTTCTCTCAACAGTTCTTATAATGTGCACTTCCTGAATAGCTGGGGCTTGGAAAGGGGAGGATCAGTGAGACTGAATGTGTTGAAATAAAACTTTGAAGTCAGGTATTTGAGAGGTTAATAACTATCAAAATTAGAAATTCATTTCCATCAGAAAGCTTTTGCTATGATAAGTTTTTATGCAACACCACACATATGACCAAGAAAGTTATTATCCACACTTTCTAGTTATTTAGATTCTCATTAATATAAAGTAATGAATTTCAATACCTCTGGTACATGCAGGTGTATGACTCTATCCTAAAAAATATAGCAATTATGAAGTAAATATGAGTGGCTGTCACTGAAAGCACTCTCCATTATCTTCACCTTAAAAATTGCAGTGGGGTATCCTTATTTAATGTGTAAAAATAACATCTAAAAGCTAGAACATGTTTTAAGTTCCTTTCAATTGCAGGGTACAAGATAATCATCTTGTGGGAACATGCCTCACCATTTCCATGTATTCACGACAGACAAAATGAAATGGCTCCTTTAATTCTTTTGGCAATTGAAGAAAAGTGATCAGAACCTTTTGTTATTCAATCTTCAAGATTAAGCAAGCCCATCTGTTGACTAGTTTTTGAAGGATGTAGTATAGATTTCAGCAATTAGCTAGAAGCACTTTTTTTTCTATTAACTTGTAGGTAGAGTACTGTTTCCAGTGTTTATTATCAGACTTAAAAGTTGCAAATGGTGTTATCAAAGTTAAAGCCACTTGATTATAGCATACTTCTAACATTTCTGAATACTCCCAGTGTAGTTTCTTGCTGTCTAAAATAATCAAGCGGATAATGGATTTCGCATTTCACAGTAATGGAAAACTGTCAGGAACATTTTGAGGCATTAATGACTGTAGAGCATAATATGCCCTTTAACTTTTCATCTGAAGGAGAAACATGTAGCTTTTGCCCTGAGCAGTTGCACCTTCTGAATGCTTGTTGCTAACAATACCGGTTGCTGATGTGCAAATGTGGTTTATGTGAATGTCTCTATATAATGAATTTATTTTGTTGCTTCCGCAGAAGCTATCTTTGAATTTATTCACAACAAAAAAAGTTTCAGTTTTGCTTTTCAGGTTTTACTATGCTAGAATAATTTTTATAATCTGCTGTGATTCAAGCTATCTGACAATCCATTGCAAACAAATGAGAAACAACTTCTGCCTCTCCTACAGAAAGCCTTATGCTAGCTTTTGCACTCTCTACTGATCTATGCAAATAATTCACTTGCTCATTCCATGAAATGCAAAATCTTTTCGTTTTATCTTGATTTTGGATGGAATGCATCCAAAACTACTAAAGCAGTTGTCACAGTCATTAGTCATGGTGGACTATGATTTAACCAACAATGAGTAAGTATCAGCATATTTGGCTCCATATCTGACCATGTTGATTGTGTTTGCTGTCTATTGAGCAAATAATATTTAGATATTATGCGTTACACAGACAGTATTTATCTTCCCATGCCAAATAACTGCATATGCAAGAAATGCCTAGCTGCACCTTTTAAGGTAGACTTAGCTGCTCCAAATATATATTTCAGATATATCATTTGCACTGTAATGTTCAAGATTAAAACAATTCTTAGGCTTCTTAGGCTTTAGGGGCACTGTGTATGTGTAAATTATTGCTGTTTGAAGCTAGATACAGAATTTGAATACATTCTCTCAGTCTCCACTAAGGGTAGTTCAGAGAGTCAGACGAGGAGGAGCACATCCAGAAAAATATTTGTTTCACTTTCCTGCCTCATTGTGAGCAGGTTCTTCAGGCATCCTGAGATCACAGTCAACATCCAATCCGCTACTGAAGAAGCTTTCCTCCTTGCTTTGAAATTCCCAGTGTCTTTGCCCCAAGATTAAAGAGAGTTTGGTTTTCCCAACTCCTTATTCTGTCATTTCCTCATCACCTCCAAAGACATCAGGAAAGAAATTCGTATGTCAAAGCTGAAGTCCATGTACAATTCTCAGAGCACCTGTTTCATAAAATAAACCAGTTCTAACAAAGAATAAACATTTCCTGATTACACAGGAATCTTACCAGATTTTATCTTTTGGAACTTTCCAGACATTTCCAGTCTTGTTTATCCTTTCCTCAGCAGTGTGCAAAGTGCAAAATTACTGTGTTTCAAAAAGAAATGTCTCAAGAACCCCTGGCTTGCTTCACAGATGCAATTAAAGGTGTTGGAACTTTTGTAGTTGTTTTCTGTTAAAAATCTTAGGTTCATATAGGCTATATTCTTGAAGGCTCTTTAGTGTTTGTCTATAAAATTCTATTCAGTTGTTTTGGATGTCCCCTTCTTCATACAAAAAATAAAGAGCATCAGCAAAAATAAGCAGTGAGCGGTCAACCTAGAAAGGGATACATAGAACTAATCAGAAGGAAAATGTACATGGGCATATTTAACTGATCATTGCCTGAAACAGGGCTTCTCTGTGGCCATCTCTGTCCGCTTGGGATTCAGACCAGTAGTGTCGTGGTTCAAGCCCAGCCGGCA
>NW_009931186.1:0-1317 GCF_000696875.1 Nestor notabilis
CGCGCTTCTTCCGCGCCCGCTCATCCCGCCCGTTGCGCACAATGGCGCGGGGCCGCGGTTCCCGCCCGGCTGTGGGAGCGGGCAGGAGGGTCCCCTGCAGAAAGGGCTGGTTTAGAATAGCCATCACCCTGAAAACGAATGGAGGCACCGCGAAGGGCTTCTTAATTCTTATCATTTATTTCATAGTTATACGTTTAATTTCCCCCAACCCTCGTGTCCCCTCCAGGCTGAAGTAATTAAATCATTCTATTCCTCCTCCCTCCGAAAAAAATAATAATCATAATTAAAAAATTACCTGCAGAAATTTCGGGTTTATTAAGGTGCGTTTTGGGGGAGGAAGGAGCAAACAGAATCGGGACAAAATTAGTGCGAAGCAAGGCCTTGTAAACAATAATTAATCCTTGCGCGACCGATTGACCCAGAGAGGGGGTCAGATTAAAATGATGTGATTGTCTCTGATTTAAAACGTACCGAGGAGGTAAAATTACGGAAAGCAAAGTTGGAAAGGCTTTAATGTAACATGAATCTGACTCTGGCTTGACAGTGGTGTTAATAAGATTTGTCCCGCTTTCTTTCGGTCGGGGCTACCAGAGGAGTGAGGTTTCTGCGGACTGTTTGGTGCCTTGGGTTAGCTTTTTCGTCTTTTCCCTTCCCTCTTCCTCCTGTTTGCCAAAACCCCGGAGCAGCGGCGGAGGCAATGTTTGCCCGGGATACAGGGTGGGCTGGGGTGTCCCCACATCCAGGGTGGGCACTCAGCCAGCCCTGCTGTGCCCAGAAAGCTCCTGCCTGCTTTTATTTTCCATTGAAAACTTCTAACAAAATTAAATACATTAATAAGGAGGTTTTCTATTTTGGGGGGAATAGGGGGTGGCTTCCAGTGAGCCCTAACCTGGAGCCTGAGGGGAACAAAGAGTAGCCCTGAGCTCCAGGCACAAAGCCCGGCCTGGAGGATCCCTCCCCAGCTTTCTAGAGGGAACGTGGGTGATGCCGCAGTGTTGTAGTGTCAGTGTGATATATTCAAAATCAAAACTATTTTTAAAAGGGCGGAGGGGATCATTTCCAGAGCTTTGGGCCCCCATTGCCCCCTCCTTTCTTCTCTGTTGGGTGTTTGGGAATTTTTATCCCCTTCCTTGGGTGTAGTGGCTAGATGCAGTGCCGCAGTCTCCATCCCAACTCGGGGCTTGGGCTTGAAGGCGCTGGCGACGTTTCTTTCATTCGGAAATATTAAAGAGAATGATAAAATGGGGGGAGGAAATAAGAGAGGAAGGTTGCCTGGGTGTAAAATTGACTGCGCCTTTCTTTGCCAGATGCCAAAGG
>NW_009931187.1:0-1726 GCF_000696875.1 Nestor notabilis
AGCGGGGGGCGCGGAGCCGGCCGGGCCACTCCGCCTCCCCGGGTAAGGGTGCCGCTACGAGGGGGTTAGGACGCAGCTGGTGAGGCCAGTCCGGTCCGGTGTGGTGCCCCGCCGCAGGACCTCTTCCAGCCGCGGGATGGAAGGCGACTGGGACGGATGTTCTGGAGGAAGCTGCGATCCTGACGTTGTCTGCGAAAAACACTTGTTCAGGTCCGACCTGCCAGAGTCCCTCGTTCAGCTGGCGTGTAGTCACCATCACTGCGCTTTCCCTTTGAATCAAAATGAGTTATGCATCTGGAATACAGCGACTGCTCAGGTAAACCCAGAACACATCCCTCCACAGGCTATTTCAGAAGACGACTGTTTATACTTCTTAAGGAAGGTATAAACAAAATATCTGAGGGTAGTGTAGGAGTGAGGGTTGGACTCTAATGCTATGAAGAGACTAGCATTTGTTATGAGCTTTGTTCTTGCAGTGAAAATAATATAAACTGTGGTGATGGGTTGACCCTGGCTGGCAGCTAAACCACCACCCAGTCTCCTGCTCACTCCTTCCTGGTGGGATTGGAGGGAGAATCAGACAGGCAAAAGTGAGAAGTCATGGGCCCGCATGATAAACTAAAGAAGACAACGAGTGAGGGAAAAAGGAAAAAAGAAGTGATACAAAGGCAATCACTCACCACCTACTACAGGCAGACCAATCCCCATACAAGTTTCAAGCAGTCGCCACCTTAGAAGACAATCCCCCTCCTGCCCCCAGCACCTTCTTTGTCCAATACCCCAGTTTTATTGCTGAGCACATCATATTGTAGGGAATATCCCTTCGCCAGTTTGGGTCAGCTGTTAAAGCCATGTTCCCTCCATCTCCCCCTATTTGCTGGGGCATTTTGAGGCTGAGACAGTGTGCGAAAAGAGAAAGCCTTCATAAAGTCTTCATGCTGTGCAGCAGCCAAAGCACTGTTTCAGGCTATCAGCAGGTTTCATCACAAAATCCAAAGCACTGCACCATGCAAGCTGCTGTGGAGAAAGTGAACTCCATCCCAGCCAAACCCTGTGCACTGCAGCTGATTAAGTGGTTTTGAAACAATAAAGAAAAATAGTTGTTGTCTTGTTAACTGCATGTACATGGTCCATTTGTAATTTTGTATTGGTCATAACCTTTTTTTTGAGGTGACTCGCTTAACTCTTCTTTACCTACTTTTGTCAGCCGCTGCTTTTGTCAGGACATCATTACTCAATTTCTGCATTGTCATTTGGAAGTAAAATCAACCCACTTCATATCTGCTCTGCTTCTCGTGAACGTGTGATAGTGTGGAATCTTGATGAATGCACACAGAAGGTGCAAGAAGGTAGAGTACTCTTTATATAATCTATACACGTTGTATATATAAAAAAGATATGCAAAAGCAGTCACTCACCACCTCCTATACAAACCGACTAAGGCCCCGCCGTCTCTGAGCAATGGCCAAGTTAGAAGACAACCCCCCAACACCTCCTTTCCTTCCAGTACTGCTTGTATAAAAAGATGGTTATTTCTGAGGAGCACTTGTTAGCCACTCAGATTCAGCAGCCCTAGCACCAATAAAGAGTGCTTATTTCTCTGCTGCTCCTCTCCGGCAGTGCCATGCCCTGTCAGGGCAGTGGTGCAGCTGTCCTACTCACCGCAGCTTCTGGAAGGGCCTTGGGCACCCCACGCGGCCCCCGGGCGGTGCAGCCCCGCGGTGGA
>NW_009931188.1:0-5299 GCF_000696875.1 Nestor notabilis
GGGCGGGCAGCCCCGGCGCTGGGCGAGGGCCCGGCCTCGGGCATCGCGCGTTGCTGTGGCCGGTGTGAAATGGGGGGTCCTGAGGGGCCCCGAACGGCAAAGACCGACAGAACTGCGAAGTGGCGAATGTATTGTTTTATAAAGCTCCTCTTACGACCTTTTTTAGGCATAAACAGACAGTAGTCGCTAAAATGTCAGTCCTGTCTTCAGGCATTTTAAATTCTGTGGTTACACTATTAACTACCAATGAAGCACAGTCTGTGGTCACGAGATATTTTGCAGTAGACCAATTAAAACGATTAAACCAAAGATAGAAGCTTCTGAGCACACAAGCCCTTCTTCAGGTCATTTGACATCGCCATCCTCGCTCTGTGGTGGTGTGCAGAACATCTGACTATTCCACGTCACAGATGTCCCATTTAAAGTCTCTGATCTTTACATCATTCCTGAAACTCAGACTTCATGCTAAAACACATTGAAAGGAAAAGAAAGAAAAAAGAAATAAAAAGAAAGGGGGAGGTAGCTGAAGTAACAAGCTCTTCAGCCTTGTACTGGAAAGCTGCATCCTGGCAACTACAGCTTTGTCAGTATTAGAAGTGTCTCTTTGAGGGTAGTATCAGAAATGGAGCAGTTTGTTGATTTGCAGATTCTTGACTCAGATACCACAGATTTCCTAGAAAAGCTGGTGGATCTACTGCCCAATGTACAGATGGGATCTCTGGAGGCGACAGTTTTACTGCAGATCAGCATCCTCCAAGCTGATACTCAGAATGTGGTTGTATCCAAGTTTTTCACATATGGGGAAAGGAAGAGTTAATTTAAATCAATGCCTTTGGTTTTTAATCCCTCTCCCCTCCCAAAAGTCCACACTTTTCTTTGTTAGGAAATTGTTCTAAATGCAAAGCCAAGTCATCAGTGAATAGGGAGAAATGGGCATCATTTGATTACCAAGAAAAACTAGCATGGTTTATAGATTCTTAGGCAAAAGCCCTGGCAAGTCAGTGGAGATCAAGTCACAGGAAATGAGTGTAAATCCACCTAGGAAGATGACAGGCGGTCCCAGCAGGACTACACAACAGAACAAAATCTGCTGCCCTCTATCAGATTTCCTGTGGCTGACTATATAATACAGATGCTGGACAAAATTCCTGGCCGATGTGCCAAGGACCTCATACAATTTAGCAGAAAAAAAAATTAAAATAAGTACAATAGCTACAGGAGAAATTTGCCAAGAATCTAAGCTTGATTCAGGACTAGCTAATACTGTTTTCCCCTAAGGGATTGTGGTCCCACCAAGAGCTACAGTTCTTTGATAGATTACAAATTTGGCAAGCATAAAGTCAGTTTAAGGCAGTGTTATCTCACTCCCATGGGAAACACCGACCAGTTCTGGACCAGATGCTCAGAGAGATTGAACAGGACTTTTTAAAGGTGCTACTTTGGAAATGTGGAGCAGAGACCTCCCTTCCCTCCTCCTCAGAACCAGCCCACAAAGTTCTGTGTTGAATGAGATAAAGAAGACGGGGGAAAAAAGCATCAACTGAAAGGTAACAGAAACCAGAGCACTTCACAGCTGAAAAAATAACTATGTAACTATTTTAAAAATTAATACAAAAAGTAAAAAAAAAATAATCAAAGTTAATGAATGTCTTGTTTTCCCAGGGACTTGTATACAAAAATCGTGTTGTTTAGTCCCATCCATACTACCAAATTGAAAAGATGTCAGCAGATTGCTCAGTGGTCAGCCGTTCTATTTTATACATTTTAAATAGCTGGTTTGTGACCCTGAAAATCAGATAGATGTAACCAGATATGATCTAGAGAGAGAAAGAAGGTGGTAGATTATTTGAAGAAAAGCATACATTATCTGTGAAAATACGATCTGTACATCGCGCCATTCCTGTGCGCCAGCTAAGGTGACAGTGCCATCTACTGAAGTCCCGAAGGACAGACTCTAGAGGCAGCCCTGCCGAAAGCTTTTCCTTCTGCTGGCCCTGCAGCACAGAAGCAGCATCTCAGCCCAAAGCGCCCTCGGAAGGCGAGGCTGCATGCTCTGCCACCACCTTGGTTGGTAACTCTGCCAGAGGCTGCGGGTTTAAGGCACGCCCGTTTTCTCAAGAAGGGGGACCCTGCACCTTCCACCCTTTCAAGTACAGTTTTGACACTGAGCTCTTCCAACTGGCAGGCCCATGGCAGAGAGAGGAGAGCAACTGTGGTTCGTTGTGCTTTGAATCGCCCCACACAAGGCAATTTTGTGCCTGAGCTGTGGCTGATCTGCCAACAGCGGTAAACCAGCGGATGGAATACACAGCCTGAGACTTCCAGCGTCTGGCAGCCTGGGCTGCTGCATGTTCACGAATCCATGAGCAGCTCTTACAGTCCAGAGGGAAAGGGTGGCAGGGCTGCAGGTGCCTTGTGCTCACGCGTGCTCTGTGGGCCTGAGGTGCTATTCATCCCTGTCAACTCCCCCACTGCTGATCCCTGTGGGGTTTGGAACAGAGCCTTGACCAGGCTGTTGAAATACCACGCTTGGTGACTCAAGGTTAAGAGATTCTGTTTCCATGAGCTGATGTATTCACAGACTAAGCTTTAAGAAGTGAAATGCGCAGGTTACCTCTAGACATTTACTTAGGGAAATAACTTTATGTTTATTCCAGAGTCGGTACAGTAGGATTATATGGTATGCATGAGGCTACCCACACAGCAGGCGCAAGGATCTGTGAAGTCATTCTTCAAATCACGGGGAGTAAGTGAATTCCAAAAGGTCAGTTACATATAATTAATAATATAAATATCTATTCTGTTTTCAGTGGATTTATACCAAGGTAAATTTTGATTCCATGTTTTTTAAGCCTATACTAAACTTTTCACTGTTTTGTTGGAGGTGGATTTTAGGACAAAGTTCAGCTAAGGGCTCAAACCGAGACGATGAGGTAATTCAGAGACACATCCACATTTCAGGACTTTATCCAATCCAAACCTGAACTCCTAACTCTTTGTCAGTTCTCTTACGGTGTGGGGGGGAGAAAGGAGACCTTGAACTGCATAAAACCCCAACCAACAACAATAAAAACCCCAAAACCCAAACCAAAAAACAAAGGGAAAGGAAAATTACTTTGATGTTTTGTCCATAGAGATATTAGTTCTTCTTTTTGCAAGCATTTCTTGCAGATCCTGCAAATCCTAAATGGGGGCATTTGCTACGCAACATTGGTGTCAAAAGCAGTGAAAAATAATCATGGCAGCATGTGCTCAGGGAGTTCCTCTGACAAATGCACCAGTCAAGTTGCCCAGGACACTGCCTTCTTTGTAACCCAGTTTGATGATAAGGAATTTAAACCTGGAAAAACTTGATGTATTTTTAGAGTTATAAAACACTTGTTCCAAATGCAGTTTGTCTATATAGACTTAGTGGTCCATAGAGAACAAACCCCATTTTCTTATAAAAACAAGTAGATACAACTGAAGTTACCCCTACTTCCTGGTATCCTGTAGCTGTAAGAGAGAGCAACTTGTAAAGCGCAGCTGGCTTCACAGCTCTGAGCTGTGAAAACAAGCTAACCATCTGAGGGCATGATGTGGGCTCAGAAAAGAGCTGGGGAACTTTGATGAAATCTACAGGAAATCACTAAGTACGGTGGTCACAAACACACACCAGAATGCTCGCCCTGTCGATTGGTGGAGGGAGGGCTAACGCTGCCATGGTGCTGTGCTATGGAGTCACACAGCATCAGCTGTGCAGATGCACAGATGTCTGTGCTGCTCCATACAGAGATGCTGAAGTGCAGAGCCGCTCTCAGATGTGTTTTCCTCAGAGATCTTCACAAACAGAGCAGTGTCCAGATGCTTCAGAAGTGTTTGTTTAGTAAGAAGTACTGCTGCACAAACGCTTATAGCAGCTTGCTTTGTTTTGGCTGATGCTTTTCTGTGTTCTGTAGTACATTGATTTTTACTAATCCATCTCCTGCTCTAGTTTCTGAAAAAGCAGCTATGATGGCTTAGGGCAGAAAATTAAATGGCACCAACCCTATTGGATGGTATAAAGCTGAGCATCTTTGCAAATTATAATCATTGCCCAGTGACCGTGGTAATACCCAATATCCATCTGGTGTCATTTTTTAGGGCTGTTGCTCAGAATGTGAGAAGCTTGCTGCCCTTTAAATGCTCTGGAATATGACTCCTTGCTGTGCTAAACATCAAAAAACATGTTTATGGAGGCAAGCTCAGTGTTTACAGTGGTGGTGTGTGGGAGTCCCACTTTAGAGGAAAAAGGAAACGAAGATTGCTCAGTTATCTGGTGCAGAGCTTTGGCAAGAACACCCTCTATTCATGGAATAGCCTTCATTAAAAAGTCCCAGGGTGTTTTTTAGCATTCAAAACCAGTTAAAAGCAGAATCAACCATTAACTGCTACAGTTTTAGTTTAAAGTAGTTCCAGATTTCGACCAGAAGTTGCAGGCTAATTATTTATCAAATAAACTGGCTCCAGTCAGAACCCGGGTACATTCTGTCTCAGCTGTACTGTGTAAAGACTTGATGCAAAATAGGGTCAAGTAAGCGGAAAGACTCCACTCAGCTTCAGTGGGTTTTAAGCCAGGCCTCAGGAGCGTGAGATGAAGGAAATGAGAAACGTACGTTACAAACAGTGCTGTAAATGACAAAGCACTAATCTGCTCCTCCATCTGCGTCTTGCTGAGCTAAGAATTAGAAGCCTTTGCATTTCTGTTGACAGTTTGCCTTTTCCAAGTGTTTTCGGTCTGGTATATAATTTAAACTTCACTAACTTCTTACGGTAGTGGATATTATTTCAAGACTCGTGCACACACACTGATCCCAATTCAAGGAGGAGGATTACGGGTTGTCTTTTAACAGGGAGCTTTCGGGCTGGAGGGAGGTTAGGAACGCGGCTTTGCCTTGTGACCGGTTTTATTCAGTACTTTTGCTAAATGCGTTTGCAAAGTATCTTGCGTGCAGAGATTTGCCGATGAGGCAAGAGTGGCATCATTAATGCGGAGCAGCATGACGGGATTCGGGTGAATCAGAGCTCTAACGGGGAGCTGAATGGCAGAAGCGCACAGGGACAGCTACAAGGGCTGCCGAACTCCTGCGGGCAGATACGGGCTCATCGGCGGGGCTGGCGGGCACGCTGCTCGTTCGCAGCTACCGGGTCAGAGCGGCCACGAACAAGACCAACGTGATGCTGTGACACACTAGGTCAAGTATTTCCTGTGCAGAGACGAAGGGCCCCGTCCGAGGCCCCGGAGGGATCCCCGCGGGGCCGCGCAGCGCCACTCACGCCC
>NW_009931189.1:0-2227 GCF_000696875.1 Nestor notabilis
CTGCGGCCACTTCCAGGTACTGTCCGGGGCGTCTGCAGCGTTCGAGTGTGTATCTGTCCATCTATCCATCCATCCGTCTTCTTGCTTGTCCCAGCAGGATGGTCTCTTTCCTCCTGGTGTTTATATCCGTCCAAGCTACCCGGTTTTGTACAGCCAGAGCTGCTTGTTTCTGGGGAATCAAGATACTGAGGGTCCGAGAGCGACATCAACTCAGCAGAAAAAGCACTTAGCGGCGCAGTGGTTGCGTCCTTCTCCCTGTCCCCTTCCTTGTGTTAAGATGGAATGGGGTCCTGAAACTTGACGGTGTGATCTTTCTGTGGCTATAGTCCTGGCAGAAGCTTTCCCCGTTTCTCCTTAAGCACATCAGTTCAACTGATGGCTGCTTGTTTGGATGGGAGGGACGAAAAAGCAGTGATGTGCCAGACTGTGGTTGTAGGGCTGTGTAAAACGGGTGTGTGGCAGGACAGGTAGGGGTGTGTGTGGTGTCACCCGAATGTGTTTATGGGCTTCTCTTTTGCCGGGCATCTGCTGTGTGTGAATGTGGTAAAACTTCAGGCTCCCACCAGTGCTGAATGAGGTGGGAGCAGTTCAGGGGCAGATGGAGAGTGGCTGTTAAATGACCCAAGGCCAATGTGTTGCTTATCAGTGACGTTTACTGCACCGAGGCCAGCCTGTAAACTAAGGCGGCCCTAACAGCAAGCAGTGTCTCCCTGTCTGCCTGTGTGTAAAGCTAAATATAGCACTGAGGGATGAGGAAAATACTTTCAGAGGAGTTTCAGAGGAGCTGAATACAGCAAAGGAGAGCTGACTCCTCTCAAGGGGGAATGTCCTGGGTTCAGCTACAGCAGTTATTTTTTCTCCTTCTTAGTAGCTGGTGCAGTGCTGTGTTTTTGACTTTCAGCCTGGGAACAATGCTGATAACACCGATGTTTTTAATTGTTGCTCAGTAATGTTTACTCTGACCAAGGACTTTCTCAGTTTCATGCTCTGCCAGGGAGTAGGGGAAGCTGGGAGGAAGCAGAGACAGGACACCTGACCCAAACTGGCCAAAGGGGTATTCCATACCACAGCACGTCATGTGTATGGCCTGAAAAATCAAAAGAACCACGGACAAAGAGGTACTCGTTACCTCAGATAGACAGCTATCTGTCTATATGGAGAATGTTGAGTGGGTTGCTTTCAGTGGGATTACGGGTGCGGTGGGCTAAAACAACATGCTGTCTGTGGGAAATGGGGACTTGGGCAAGCAGGACCAGGTCTCTAGTGTGTCTCTTTATTTTGAAAGCTGAGAACAGCTTTTGAGGGATGGGTCCTTCAGACTTATCTTACAGCTTCCAAATAAGATGTCCTGGAGAGAAGCTGATAATCAGCTGAAAATCAGTGCTAAGTATACTCAAGACAAGTGGCTAACTGGTAAGCTGTGCTGGAGTGACTTAATAGGTAAAACCAAGCTCTGATTCTGGAGTAGTGATGGGGATATTACTCCTTTAAACAGGCAGGACTGAAACAAGCCACTATAGGGTCTGTTAACTCTTTGTAAAAGGAGAAGGAAATTACTGTTTTACTGGGAGTTAAGCTCACAGCAGTGCCAGACACGGGGTAAAATGCTTTTTAGTCTGGTACAATGAATGCCTATTGATACACACTTCATGGTTCCTTTCTGCGGAGGTTTTTGGGGACAGCACGGTGTATTGTTACGCATGCTGCAGTAGTATGAGTTATCTAAACAGTCCTTGGGGAATGCAGTGAGTCACCGTACCTGTTCATGGTCTGTAGGGTGAGCTGCTGTCACACCCGTGTCAGAAATGAGAGGCACAGTTCAACACTGGAGCCCCATCGGTGAAGGAATGTGAACTGAAGAAAAAATAACAACATGAGAGTTTATTTTTGTGGGTGGGATCTTTCTTTAGCTACCTTTGACTAAATGGCTATCTGGTGTTACCAATGGCATTCATGTTACCCTTTGCTACAAAGCTAAATGGTTAAAACTTTGTAGAACTGGTACTCTCAAGCACCTCTGAAGTGATCGTCTGTGAAAGGGTTAAGTGATGCTTGGGGCCAGAGATGCTGAATGCCTCTGATAACAGGGACATATCGTGGCTCTAAGCTTTTCTGAATATCAAGCTCTAAGCATCTTCTGCAAAGAGAGGAGGTGCAGGAAATACTGGATGGGTCACACCCCAGAGATTTCCTACATAAATCAGAGGGTTTAGAAACTTTTTCTGTG
>NW_009931190.1:0-9688 GCF_000696875.1 Nestor notabilis
AGTCCCATGTTCTAAATACCCAAAGCCCTGATAAAAAATAAAATAATAAAATTATAAATAAGAATTAAAAAATAATGAATAAAATAAAAATAATAAATGATAAGAAAAAGAAAATGGTAAGGTTAAATTATTTTTTTTCTCCAGCCATGACATATATCAAATCTTTGGTGTCCTTCTTCATCTTATTATGAATTTTTCTTCATTATTATTTATATTGTTTGTATTTTAATTCATTGTTATCAATAATTCTACATTTTTATGCACATTTCTTCTGTGCATTCTGCCCTACAGTTAGGTTTCATGGATTTAGTTATTCAGTATCAAACCATCCTGATTTTGAGACTATTTGTGGGAAACCAGAATGATTTTTCTTGTAAACTACCAAAAGGCTACAAATGTACAACCTTCAGTATTTGATAGATGCCTGCTTTGATTACTGCTGTTAAAGCTTTGCTCAAGAGAGCAAGGAGTGTGTATTGTGTATTGTCCACATCTGCCCTATTTTGGACCCCATCTTGGCAGAGGCATAAACACAACGCTTTTTCTAGGTGTATATAGCAGGTCAATTGAATGTAACACAAATCAGTGCAGAATAAGGTACTGCAATAGTGTAAACCAGTATGCCTGTGCTCTCTGTATAGTAAAGCAAATGCATTGCTCAGGAGGAGAAATGTCTCACTCACTGGGGTTATATTAATTTCCACATTCTCACAGCATGCTGTCATTCCTAAGAAAAAAATGGCAGTCCAAGTCTGTGCTAAAACAGGGAGTGTCTGTCTGTGAACTCTGGCACCAAACCTAGTTTTAACCAGCTGTCCCAATTGCCTGAACATCTCCTCGTGGTTGTGTGGTACCAAGTACACAAACACCATTTTTTCCAGATGTCAGAGATTTTTATGCTGCAGGCAAAGAGTAAATTAAATTGATAACCATGCATGATGGTCTGGCTCTGTAAAGCTGGACACGATAGATGTTTTCTTTCGCATTGCTCTTCCATATGATAACATGCTGCATTTTACTTGGTTCACAAGTGTAAGCTAAAGAAGTGCAGCAACGATCAATAACAGATGCTAAAGGATCTAATTACAGAAACTGACATAGTCACATTTTTAAACGCAAACACACAAGTTTATTTAGAGACATATGTGATTTATATTCATTAGTCTTGAATATGCACCAGCATGGATTAGAAAAAAAAAAAACCAGTGTCCCTTGCGATCTGATTTCAGTGGTACTGTCTTATATTGTGTTTTGGCCAGACAACTGCTTAAGGAAGTTTTCTGTAGGAATACTTTGTGCATGTCCACTTGATGCAAATACAAAAAGCTTTTTTGCATTTTATATGGATTCAGCTTTATAGAGCCACAAAGTGATTTTATACTTGTTTTCTACCCTCCTTTTGCTTACCACTTAGAAGGGAAAAATAAAAAAATATGTATTTCTGGCCTCATGACAGCATTAGCAGAATTAAAAAATAATTCCTTGTGATATCATTTTGAAAACTTGTCTTTCAGATAGTTCTGGAGAGGTTCCAGTTCATCAAATACAATTAGCAGGCAACTAATAGGTTTAGCTGTCTGCTGGAGCAGACTGTGCTCAAAAGGTAAGTGCTAAAGTCCCTATACAGTATGTTTGAATATATCCAGATTGAGAACCTGCCTGCTCCTACATTAAGTTCCCAAACTGGGTACCTAAGCTTCAGCAGCTAAAATCTTTCATAGGCACTTAGAGCCATCCATTCTTTCCTGTTGACCATGTCCCTACAGAATACATATTAACTTCCGTGGAGCTGCTTCTTTGGGTACCTAAAGCAGAGAGACAAATCAGGTGTCCCATTGGATGGTTAGGATGTCACCATATATTTCTGTCCTGGGAATCCAACATATTTCATCACTGGATTTTAATATATATTTTATGTTGCACATATGTACATATATAAATGTTGGGGTTTTTTAAAGCTGCAGGCAAATATTTGCCAAAAAACGAGTTATTTTGAACTGTATCTGGTTTTTGATGCACGATTTTGATGGACTTTGAAGGGGCTGAACTTTCCCAGGATGGATTGTCACTTTCATATTCAGACCTTCACAGTTTCGCAAGGTTAACATCATAGTGCTGACACCCACTGAAAGCAGAGACTGATATCATTGTCTTCTCTTACGTGGTCTTGCCTTGTGTCTCCTTTCATATGAACATCTTAATATTAATATTTTATTAAACTAAAAGTAGTGGTTTGTTTCTGTGTATGTTATAGGGAATCAATAAGTTAACCATAAGCTCCTAAATGGACAGAAACAAGCCTGTCCACTGTGTGTCACAAAGCATACATTCTTAAGAAGGGTCCTCTTAATTCAAATGAAAGGATTTAATATTTTGGGGGTATGAGAAACTGAGTTCCGTCCTGCTGTCATTATAAAAGTCCTAGTGGGAACAGGAAAAATCTTATAAACATCACAAAGTCCCACAGAATTTACAGAAATATTTTTACCTTCCTAGGCACCTCCTCTCAGTTTCATATTCTTTAACTGATTCAAACTCAGTCTTCCTGAGAAGACAATTTAATACAATTTGCTAGAAGAACCTTTTTAATGGTGATCAGCCTGTCTTTATCCCATTCCCTTACAAAGATGTAATTTTTTTTGCAAACCCAGAGTTCCTTTTGTTTTGTCCAGTCAAGCTCTCCATGCTTTTAAACTTTCCGTTGTTATTAATAAGTATTATTATAGGATAACATGCTGCTATATCTATGAAATTTAAACTTCTGTGAGATGAAAATCAGCAAAAAGTAATGCATAACATATTGACTTGACAAGATGAGAATTTGGTGCAGAATTTTTTGGATAAGGATTCAGTAATTTACTTACTTCAATAAAAGATGTTTCCTAAAAATACTTACTTTAGCAAAGGATGTCTCCTGAAAGTTTCCATTTACATGGAAATCTTTTGTAAAGTCACAGTATTTCTTTGCTGATACATCAAAATTTTTGCTGAAACATCAATATTTTTTCTAACCCATTTGCTTACACTACAATTAAAAAAGAAAAAAAAAGAAAAAAGTTTACTTCTATTTAACTCTCCTTTGCACAGATTGTGCCTATTTTCTTTTTCTTTTTTTTACTCAGGGAAGGAATTTGCAATGCGTTTGTGGTAAAGTTTCATTTTGTATCCAGAAAAAAAAATCTGTAGCAGAAACAGGACATTCCAAGGTGTCCTGCACCTCAAGTGTTCATAAAGTTGCTGGTTCCTAAACACAAGTAGGCAGGAAGAAAAATAGGTAACTTTGCAGAGCATGAATTTGTAAGAGTTAACCATACTTCAAATGTAGTTTTTCCTACCATCTAGATTAGATTCATCCACAGCCAATCTAAATGTCTAATTGAAAAGTAGCTTTCTGAAGAGTCTGTAACTGTCGCTTGGCTTCATCCTCCTCTGTTTGTTCCTAAGGTTTCTTTCCTCTCTTGTTTTCCTTCTGAAACAACAATGCACTCTATTTTGGGGTTGCTAGTCATGATTCCAGGAATGGGAATCCAACTCTTGAGTACAACAGGCTTTACATAGTAACTTCTTGGCAGAAATTCAGAAATGCTTTGACCAAAGGGAATTTAAAAAGGACCCAGAATAAGGGTAACTTGAAATGAAAGACACTCACAAAAAAAAAAAAAAAAAAGAAAAAAAAAAAGAAAAAAACCCCACACACATAAAAAAATACCTTCAGAACATGAAAGACTCAAGAATTGAGATAAATTGTGGTATTCGTTTTTCATGCTTAATTGAAAGCTTTTTGCTACTCTATCACCAAGTATCATGAATACTAAGATACTTCTCTTCTAAATGTGTATGTGTATATGGGAACATTCTAACCCCAAGCTTGCCAAACATCAAGTCCTTCTGTTTGCTCTCTTTTTAAAATTAACTCTTGATGGAGGAATGGTTCCATTCAGCAAGGGAAGGAGTTTAAAGTTTCCCTAAGTCTGGGGAATTAGCATAAGAATGGTCCTGGAAATGATGAACTGTCTAAAAGATTATTCTACTCACAAACAAATGGGTCACTGTTCAAGGGTACCTGCATGGACCCTGCTCCCCCCCACCCCTCACCCCCTGCAACACTGAAGACATGTCTTTGGAGGCAGAACCACAACAGAAGATTTGGGATTTTTGGCACCTGAATGTGTCTCTTTATATGTTTTCCCTCACAGATTCCGTTCCCTCTTTCCAGTTATTTCTGACTATGTTTTGCCCCACTAATCTTAAAGGGCTCCAAGAAGTAGGTACTGTCTTCAGTTCTGTCTCGTAACAGTCCTTCTGGGGTTTTAAAAACCCCAAATCCCTATGTTATTTTGCTCTACCTTTCTGCTTTCATCTCCATCCTCAAATCAGTTAAGAGAAAGGAATGCACAGGTAATAACAAAATACACTTTCCCAAAGAAATGACACACCCAGTTATTGCCAAGGAGCTGCCTCTCCTCTTTCAACATTTATTTATCTGTTGCTAAACACACCAAAACATCATATTTTAAACACAGACTTTTTCAAGCTATTTAATAAAGTGTACTGTGTATTTATGACTCCTTAACCAGAAAACCATACCCTAATGGATATATTTCAAGTTCCTGACCCAAACCCCTTAATTAACTGTAAAACCAACATTCTTATTCTTCTTCAGAGGAGTATTATGCTAGCAGATTTGGAAGTTAGTTCTGAAGGGGACTGTTTTTATAGTACCACAGATCCTGAGGGGGGGAAGTCATTTTCTATTCCAAGAAAACATCCACCACTAGCACCAGTAAGAAGCAGAGCTTTGGTTTGTTGGGTTTTTTTAAAGCCCTAATGACTAGGTTTTATTGCATAATCACAGCGCGCCCCTTTCACCTGATGATTTTTGTTCAGTCTTCAGTGCACTTCCTTTCCCGCTTCATCATTCATCGCTATGAAGTCACTAATTTTAAGTGTGAGACTCTCAGTAACCAACAGAGAATTTCATTGTAAATCAAAACTTCTCCAGCTGATAAGTTAATTTGTCAGTAAGGTGGCTCGGCAGCCCTTTTGTTTTGTATGAAATTTTCCAAACAGTCCTCTAGGCTGACACCACAGAAATCAGGATCACAATTTTCTATAGGCCTTCAGTCTTGAGGGAGGTCCTGAAAGAAAATAGAGATGACATATTCTCCCTTATGTTCCTAAGGTCTCTATACCTACAACTATCTCTGTTCTACTGTCTGCTGGGATATGTTTGATCATACTGCCAATGTGTGGATGCATGCCAAAAAAATGTGTATGGCCATTAAGGAACACTTGTTCTCTGGCTGAAAGGGCCCCTTTACACATGTCTGTCCTGAAAAAAAACTTGCACAAAAGCTTAATCTCCAAGATATGACAGCTAACAAACTCATTACAATCCATATGGGGGAGGGAACAAGTGGGATACAACAGGGAGACCAAGAAGCTCAGATGTCCACTAAGTCTTCACATCAAAACAGCAATCAGAAAAAAGCTTTGGAGCCAGTAATGGAACCATTTTTTTATCAAACCAGGTGTATATAGCTGCGCTGAGGAAACTTCACAATACAATACAGGATCTGGTATGTGAACTTCCGTAAAAAAACAAGTGGAGCCTGGTGAAGCTCAGCAAATTGAAACATGCTGAATTAGTACAAACTTCTCAGTCCTAAGAAATTTTGCAGGCCAGATCATCTCCTTTGTTATGACCTGGGCTTGCCCTGTGTAAATTGTAAGGTCAAGGAAAGGGAGAGGAGCAAGCATGGACTTGCTTTGGCAGTGCTCTAACTGCATATAGACTCTGCCAGTTAGAGCAGCTGAGCTTCAGTCTAAGTTGGTCTGGGCCTGGCTAAAGGAATCCTGTACTATGCAGAGCTCTGGTATAAAAAGGTGCTTCACCTAGCACACATACTCCATAAAAATTATGTTTTTGAAAGTGAAGGTTATCTCTCATACTAGTATATGTGGACAAATGAAATAATGACAAGTCCCTTTTCTATTTGGGACACTGTGTTGTGACAGCTGTCCCGTGCAGCACTCTCCAGTGTTGCTCTAATGGTCTTAAAACCAACCCTTGCTCTAATTCATGTTGTTTTATATGCAGAAGAGATTAGCAGGACTTGCCAGGAGGAAGAATGGATGGAGACAAAACTTTGGAGAGCTTTTTGCGCGTTTTTTTTTTCACTGTAAAATTCCAAGGAGAAGGAAGAGCAGAATATGTTCCTGTGCATTTATTCCTGGGAGGGGCCCCCGGTGATGGCAATGTGCTTGGAAGAACAGCAGTGACTATTCTGCAAATGTGCACCTGTTTTCACTGCTGCTCTCTCTCTTTATTTTCGATCATAGCATCCCCACAGCTATACTTTTTCTTTCTCTTTCTCACCTTAGAAACAATTCGGTTCCTTTTTCAAGGTGATGTTTTAGGCCGTTGCTTTGATTCTGGCGACCTACAGAAGTGAGAGAACCAGACTGCCCTGCCCCTGCTTCCTCTTGGCCTGGACCATCAGGATCACAACCAAAGCAGCCAAGGGCTAATCACAGAGCTGTGCAAGAAAGAAGACCCTTTGTATTGGAGTTATTGTTGATATCACACAATATTTTGCCTGCTTTCAGCCACAGGGCCCAATCCTGTCAGCAAAGCCACATGTGGACCTCCCGTTAGCTCTATGGGTGTTCCACACGCAGGCAGCTGGGGACTACCAGCCCCTTTCAGACATGTCAAACAGATCTGCATAGGACTAAGAGTGACGCATACCAACGTGCGATTCTCCACATGTAACGCAAATTCAGCCTTACTGCTGAAGTGTTGTAGTTGTTGGGGGAACACGCTTCTCAGATCCTTTCCCAGACTTTTATGATTCAGTGTACTTAACTGGAAATGCAAAAGCCAGTCAAGTCGCTGGGTGGCTGCTCATATGGAATTTTGATGCATCTGTAAAGGGGAGAGAAGTTGGCTTGTAGCGTATTTTCTGCTATCAAAGGCATGCTGGGCAGTAAAGCTAATTGCATTACGCTGTGTTCAAACAAAAACGCTTGAAAGCAGTTCTGCCTAGCTATGTGAATATGCGCACAGTGCTTGTGTATGTGACTCTTGCAGTAAAGTGAAAATGTCTGTCAACAGAAAAAAAAAAAAAAAAAAGATGTATTTCAGTACTATCTCACAGGGAATTTTCCCTCCGGTTTCTAACCAGTGATATCCTCCACTCACTTGCCCTTTAGGACATTTTCAAAGAAATGGTTTCTTGATCATAAAACAAATCACAACACAGAAAACCTCTAGCAGAACAAGACACTCCATTGCACATGCTGTGTCTCAAGGGAAAGGATGAGACAATAAACAGCATGTAGCAGATGTGATTCACGTTGCTTCATGCACTGTTGAAAGGCTCTCAGACACTACACTTCTGAGTATGGTTTAAAAGCCCATAGACATAGAGTGGGGTCACTAAAGATGTATCCTATTTAGGACAAGAAAAAAAAAAGCATCTATTCATAGACAAGGTATTGTCAGAAGTAATAATCTTGAACCCTTTCTACCCCACTACAACCCTTACAGTGAGATGTTAATGCAATCTTTCACAAATCCAGAAATTAGAAAATATTTCAGCTTATTTAAAAATTCTGAAGTAAAATATATATGCAGAATAATAACCTCAGTAATAGCTTATAAGGAGTATCTGAAGCTGTTCTAGCTTTGAATCATGGAGTTTCAAGGGAATTTTTTATTACAGTTTTGGCTCCAGTGCACTCGCACCATGTGGGTTTTTGCTTTGAGTTTTAGGTTTGAATGGACCAAGTACTTCAAAGCAAGAGTCTAAATCAGGAAAATGCACTGAGATTCATATGCTTTCCACTCAAAACCATACCTTGGCCCAGATTCCCTCACAACAGAGCCCAGTCTCACTTGAAACTTGGCCCGGGTTTGTTGAAAGCGTTTACAAATCCCATCAAAACTGGCCTGAGTTTCAAGTTTGTAATAAAATCCAAACCCAAGAGTTCTGCTTGGCTTCAAATGTCTCTCTGTTCTAGTAATTTCCACTTGTTTCCGTTAAAAAAAAAAAGTTATAATTCATGCCGGTTTCTGCCTGTTGCACTGGTAAACCTGGAATAACTCCATTAACTCATCAAGGTTGTTTCAGATTTGCACGTGGGTAGGTATGAGCAGGTTGAGCAAAGGTTTTATTAAGATAAAGGTGGGAAGCTGGGTATACTCTAAGGCCAATATTCCAGAAAGTAACACATGTCTTTCTGTTGAAATTAACGAAACACAACTGCAGCCCATAGGCTTTTCTGGTAAACGCAGATCCTTCTGACTTTGAATGTGACACTCTAAGACCCTCAGCATGGTGCCATGCTAAAGAGCAATGTTGTCCGCCTCATTGAGACAAGCTCCATCATGCTGCCTGTCCCCACCACACCACCCCGCTCCCTCCTGCCCTTTCTGCCTCTGCACAGGGATGGGGTGAGGATGCTTGGGTAATGTCATTTGTTTCCAGCTGCGTCCAAGCTTGTGACCAAACAAGACTTGAAGCAATAATGTTGACTAAGAGGATGGATAAGGAATATGCAGCTGGAGACATCAGCATGAGCAGGAGCACCAGAGCCTGTATTTAGAGTGGCTTAAAGTGTCACAAAATCACCCCCGGGCTTGCAAAAACAGTGTTGTGTTAAGACTAAACCCTCTGCATTCGCCAGAGTCTACTATCTCACCATACATCACAGATTTGATGGCATATAGTCTATCATGTGACATTAAGAATGACATCACTGACACATCTATTACCTGATCCACTACTGGATCACATTGTCTGAGGAAAGCCCGCTATGATGAAGTAAAAAAAGCCTGTATTCATCACACACAGCAAATCCAGCTGCCGAGAGTAAGGGGCTATCCCAAGGACAGATCTTAGTAAGAACAAGAGAGACAGCATTGCAAAATCCACATAGCAATAATATGGTTGCAACTTGATTTTAGACTGTGAAGGCTAGATTACTGTAATATGTCACATTACTGCTGAGACATTGCAGGGATGGAATACAGCAGGTAAAACACAGTGTCAGACAGTTTTGCTCTGGTTGCCCTTAGACTGGTTATCCTTTTTGCACTCTCTTCATCACAAATCCTCAGGAGGAGAACTCACCCTGACCCCATGGAGTTACTACAAGCAGGGCCCAGGCTCACAGCACTCTGACTCGCGAAACCAGTCCCTTTGGATCTGTTTTTCACCTTCTCCTTTTCTCTGGGGAAAAAACGGAGCTAACTGAGCTAGCGGCTGGGGAATCAGAAATGCACATTGTATTTGCATCTTTTTAAATGAACCTTTTTCAAACGACAGGTTTTCTCTGCCTGTCCCACACCCTTTTCCACCTCACCCTTCATTACTCCTGAATGACAAATGTGTTGTTAAAAAGCCCACAACTTTGAACAGTGCCTTCTGATTGCAACAGAAATATTTCCTAGCACTGGAAGGACTCTTCAGTGGCTCCTGCAGTTTGCTCCCTCATTTTCTTTTCATTCAGTGACAGTCCAGAAACAGTTTTGAGCAGCTCTGTCCCACCCGGGGCTAGTTTCCCGGACCCATTTCCCCTGGAGAAACGTCAAAGGCTGGAAAACGGCTACCTGAGGCCCTGAGCCATGAAAAGATGTGGTTGGAGCACAGAGAAAACAAAGTAAAACGCCATGAGAAGGCAG
>NW_009931191.1:0-4517 GCF_000696875.1 Nestor notabilis
CCAGGCGAAGCAGGTCTCTATCGCGCTGTAATAGCTTTGAAGTTTTTAATGCGGAGGGCTGGGAGTGACTGTAACTAGCTCTCGGTTTAACCGAGCCAGCCGGACAACAAAAGCACCAGAGACAATGATAAGGGTGCATCTCTTAGTGTACTGTCATTACAAATGATGGAAATGTTGAGGTGAGTCTTCAGGAAATTCGGCTTCTAAACTGCTAATTTGGAATCGTCTGACTTTTAAGAAATACTTATTCGTATTCTGGCAGTTCTAAAAAATCAGTTTTCTAAAACTGTTTGACATGTTTACTCTTAAAAAAGCTATCACTTTGTGACTAGACGACCTGCAGGAGGATGCTTAGGAATTGATTAAATAAAACACAGGAGTAAGGGGTTGTATTTTTTTTCCTAGAGGATAAAAACAAACAAACAAGGCAGTTGCTACTGCATTTGATGTAGGCATTTATTCTAAATGCAGCAGCACAACTCTTGTCAGCATCCAAAAGATAGTCCTTAGGGCATGCCATGCTGTGTTTTAAAATTCTCTGGAAACATCAGAGTACCTTATACCCTTTCAGTTGAGCTGTAGTAAAACTACTCTCCTAGAGAAGGATGTTAAAAAAAAAAAAAAAAAAAGAGTAGGAATAGGCCTTCAATAGAAGCTACATGCTGAGAGCACCGTGAAAGCAAGGGATGTTGGGGAGTAGCAGTGATAAGCTCTGGGAGGAAAAACCTCATCAGGTGCAGCAAGGTTATTTCAGAACAAACATAACAGTGTAAGAGCATTGACTGTTGTAGGAGCAAAGCATTAACAGAGGTGAGGTAGCTTAAAGCTTCTGTGGTGTTGATTGCTCTGTGAAGAGTACCAGTGTCTTCTACTATCAAGTGCCCATTCCACTGTTGTGGCTTATAACTGTTGGTGGCTTGAAGGGTAGGCCTTCAGATACTGATCTTAACCATGAACTTCATTTGTATAGACTTCTAGAGTTATCATAGGTGAATTAGCTGCACAGGTCATAAGTTTAGTAAGAAGATCTTTGCTGCTAGCACCAGCAGTTACAAAGGTGTTACAACCCTGCAACTGCAATATTCATTGCACCGAGAAAAAACTCAGCTTGCTTTAATACATTGATTTGTTATTTGCTTATTTGTTTTTACTAGAATACATGCATAACTTCGAATTTATTTGATGTGTAAACAAGCTTTGTATCACTTCCAACAGAAAGTTGTATAGTAGGGATAGTATGCAAAATGTTTGGGGTTTCCGGATCATCTAATGTCCTGTTAATTGTGTGGCGGTTTTGCTGTTCTGGAAGCTATGTGTACTTCAGTAATTATGGTAGGTAGCACTTCTAGTAAGTTTTATGTTTCTGAATTATTTGTGAAATGAATATTCTTGGTTTGGTATCTTCAAAATCAAGCTTAACATCTTTTCCTGGGAGTGAAAAGGTACATGTTGTGGGCTGGCCTTACTTAGCCAGCAGCTCATGTCCCACACAGCTGCTTGTTTGTGCCCCTCAGCAGGACAGGGGAGAGAATGGGAAGAGCAAGAGTGAGAAAACTTGCAGTTCAGCAGAAGGACACTTAATAAGTGAAGGGAAGAGGTGGGTCCAAAGCACATGATATAAGGCATTGCTTACCAATGCCCAGCCAGGTTCTGAGCAATTGCTGCCTTGTAAGTTGGCCTCCACCTAGTTATTCCTCTACCCAAGTTTTTATTGCTGAGAATTATGTATTGTGATATGAAATATCCCTTTGGCCAGTTTGGGTCAGTCATCCTGCCAGTGCCCCCTCCTGACTTCTTGTGCACCCCCCACCCTACTTACTGGGAATATAGAGTGGGGGAAAAGAAAATCTTAAGATTGTGCTGGCAGCAATAGTCCAACCTTTGGTGTCTTATAAACACTGTTTTACTTGCAAATCAAAACCACAATGCCATAGGGGCTGCTACAAAGAAAATTAACTCCATTCCAGCCAGACCCAGTACAGCAAATCAACAGCTTCCAAGGAATGTGACACTGAACGTATTAATCACTGAGAACTAGTAAACCATCCTGTGTGGATTCAGTGCTATTTTTGCAAACGGTGCAGTTTGGTATAGTGCTTTTAAAACTTCTCCAGTTAAAACATGGACGTGAGATTTTAGTGATGACCTTGGCATGTTTGCACGTGCTCTTCAGAATAACAAAGCAATTCAGGCGACAGCAGAGGTGGCTGAAATCATCTCGGATTTGATTTCTAATAGCCATAATCAGCATTAGAGTTAGATTGCAGTTGAAACAGTTTCTATAGGTGATGGGGAGAAGCTTAAAGAAAAAAGGCCACGCAGAAGATGAAAGGCACTCAGCTTCCATGATTTAATATATCTGTCTTTGTCCTTAACGGTCAGAATATATGAGGCTGATGGAGAAAGGGCGGTAATAAGATTATTCCCAAAGTGTGTGATGTACACAACTGCAGGAGGGTGTTGCTCCTATCATTTGTGTTGGTAAGAAGAGCAACGCGTGGGAATTACCCATGCAGGGTAACTTGCCAAATGTTATTAAGAGATTTTGCATCTGGAGAGGAGCAAGAGAACACCCTTAAGTGGGTTCTAGAAGTGTGCTGAAATACTTTTTTATTGGCACTGCAGTTTGCTAGAAAACAGATTTGGAACTGAAATTATCAGCAGATTTGAGTGCAGAAGCAACACAGTCATTGGTAACTGAAACTTAGGAATAGTTTGGTGAAACAACATCTCTTGTGAAACTAGGATAATGGTATCTGAAGGTTTTGTTCTAGGCTTTTTTTCCGCCTTAGCACTAGCAGCTTTTTAATGCTAATCAGGTTTAAATTGTAATACTTAATGTGCTGTATTCCTGTGTGGCAAGGCATGCTTAATATGACATAGCTACCTTGCAAAAGTGTGTTTCCATATGCAGGCAAGTATCTTATTAATGCAGGGTGTTTATAGAAGGGGAGCAATATGAAGTAGATATTAATGTCTCCCCAGTGGGTCATTTGCTGTCATGGTATTAGATAGTACAGGTTAGGCATAGCCATGTAGAATCCATTTAGGACATTGTTGGTACAGAGGTCTGTTCTAATTCTACATGAACTTCAGTACATGTGAAGGTTGATGTACACCTGCGATAAAGCAGTTTCATGATAGGATGAACAAAGAAATACCTCCATGACTAATTTGCTGCTCTGTACAGAAGTTAACCAGAGGAAAACTGTTTCTTGTCTCATTTGAGTAGTATCCTAGAGTCATCGCTATTCTTTTTGAGTTTCTGCGTTTCTAGTGTTATTTTGGTATTGGCTATTGCTGGAAGATTGAGAGGCATGTCTCAATTTGACATTGCAGAAATAAGAGCAATAAATTTCACCGTTTCTGTTGTGAACACCTATGTGTGGGCTAGTCGTTTTACCCTTTATTTGGGGTATTGTTTGTTTGGGGATCTGTGTGTGTGAGATCCTGGGGGGGTGTTGGTGGGGAAGGACGACTGATCTCTGTAGGGTGGATATAGAAATAACCCTAAAAGTGATTTGAGGCAGGTGTAGTGCCTGTTTTTAATAGAAAAGCTTATTTGAAACTTAAGTAGATATCAAGTTGACAGTGTCCCTTTAAGTGTTTCTTTAAATTGGAGGATTTTTTTCAAGTATCTCCTTCTTCCTCTTATTTGTTTTACATAGCATTATATGGAACCATTCCTAAGCTTTAATTCATTACAGAAAATAATGGGTTCACTTCCTTTTTAAGCAGGACAAAAGGAACAAGCTGTTGAATGGTATAAGAAAGGAATTGAAGAACTGGAAAAAGGAATAGCTGTCTTAGTAATTGGTCAAGGTAAGCCAGTTTTGAATTTTGTGGAAAAGATTCTGGTTTATGACTTCTTCAGAATGAGAAATCAATATTGCTAAATATGGTAGATGCTAGGAATGGTCTGCTGTATGAATTTGTTCATTAGAGTGTTTTAGCTGTAAGGGAGTACTGGTTCATTTCTCTGTTCTACCTTAATGTTCTGGTCTATAACACATGCAAATCTTGCTCCAAATATTTTCAGGCTATCCAAAATTATAAGCAGTTCATGAAAATTCTAAAGCAAAACACTTACATACTGGGAATGTCAAAATATTGAATTCTGTTTTGATTTGTGAGAGCTGACAGTTCATGTTCTCATGCAGAATTTCATATTCCCTTCAGTATGACTCAAAACAAACACCCCAATTCAGTATGGTCTAGTGTTGTGCTTCTGAATAGCTTATGCCAAAATAGCTGAGCATATCCAACAAAGGAAGAAAGCCATCTGTGTATATGGAAACATTTTAAGCTGTAGTGTAGAAGCAGGTATGTACCATGGAGAAACAGGTGTAGTGGCAGACTTCCTAAGAATTTCTCTCCTGAAAATATAACAATAATAATAGCCAACCACCCCACCCCCCCCAAACCTGTAACTGGTTTTGCAGACTGCTGTTGTGTTCCTCAGCTACGTTTAGAAATGTTTGTGAATGGTATATCATAGAATCATAGAATAGTTAGGG
>NW_009931192.1:0-345 GCF_000696875.1 Nestor notabilis
AATTAAAAAATAAATTAAAAAAAAAAAATCATGTATTGAGTACCACTGCAGTTCAGCTTTACTATAACTACTTTAGGAAAAAAATTAAGTTACTGTCTTTTCAGTTACTATGTTTTTAGATTAATCCAAAAATTAGATACTCATCAGAAGTAACAGAGAAAAAATCCATTATATTACAAAGGCTGCAGCAAGTTACTTTTCATAATATATGTATTCCAATTATCCAGCACATGAAAGTAATCTGCATCGAAGTTATTCACTGCCAATGTAGGGATTCAAAATCAGATGACAATGCTGGCCACCTCTGTCACCTTCAAAGCTCTTTAGACAACCCTGGTTATTTTT
>NW_009931192.1:376-5129 GCF_000696875.1 Nestor notabilis
AAAAAAAAAAAAAAAAAAAAAAAAAAAAAAAAAAGAAACCAAGAGGTCCCAGTTCCTTTCCACTTGACTGTAATGTTTCAAATGTATCAAATCTTACAACAAAGATTAACGTAGTATTAATAGCAAACAATAATTTTACCTCCCCATCGTTTTGCAGAAGTGAAGGGGTAGATCCACAACATCATTTTGGTGCTTTGGAAATAACTGGACCTAAAAAACCTCCACAAAAATCCTGCATTTTGTATGTAAAGGCAGAAAAGAATAGAAAAGGCAAGCAGCACCTGCTGTGGTTGGAAAAGATGGTAAAGAAACAAAGGGAGTAACACCCACAGAATACTTAAAAGGAAATATATTTTTAAAATTAGAAGGATTCCTAGTATTAGATAGTGCGCTGGTTTCAAGAAAAGCCAAAGATATTTCAAAACAGTAAGAAAGCAAACCTGCAAAGTGGTGTGAACACAGCAGGTAAAAAATAACAGATTTTATTTATTATACATTTCTTTGACTTTCAGAGATAAGTAAATTCTCATGAGTTCCTCTCAGCAGTCTGTTGAAGAAAACCACAGGATAGAGAGTAAGAAAAAAAAACCCAAACAGCCAAACAAGCCAACAGACAAATTACATACAATGAAAGCACACACATAAAAAAACCCCACAAAATTAGCTGTCCCAAACCTATGCACTTTCAGATCATACAATACAGCAAGTGATGGAGAAAAATGTCTGAAAGAAATAGAAAGGTTCAAGAATCAGTAATTTTATTCCGTAACCTTAGTATTTACTACCTAGAGACAAGTGTAAAAAGCACTAGTTCCCTATAGGTGGAACTTCAATTTCTATATATAGTAACAGAACTTGTCAGATCTAGATGACTAGTTCAAGTTAAAGTATGAGTTTGAGCTAGAGGCATTTGTAGCATCAGCAAGTCTAAAGTAAACAGAACTGGAACTTCAGAGAGCTACAGAGACCTAGAACTTACTTCTCTGTATTGATCACAAACCACAGCACAGACAAGCTGATGTACTGACACTAGAGGTCAGCCTGTCTTAGCAAAGGGAAAGAATTATCAGAATCTCATCTTGATAAATTAACACTCTAGTTAATGATAAAGTCATGTCCATGGGGCATCATAAAAATGAGAGGTACTGATTACTGCATAACACCCCTCAGCAACTTCAAGTGTCCTATTTTTATTTTGGGGGAAATATACGTTTGTTGTTTCCCTCAGAATGAAATTACTAGCTGTGAAAAATTACCCAATATACTTTGCTTCAATGAGGAATACCTACATGGTGGGATGCTACCTTCCACATCACTGAATCAAGCCTCTGCCTCTCATAGTCCCACTCTAAGACTAAAAGGATCCAGTGCCATGATGAAAATATTCTGGCTTCGTATAGTAACACCACACTTTCCCACGCTCACTTAAAAATAAATAAAAAAAAAAGCTACAATTGTAGGGTTTTGAAAATCCAAAAGGAAATACGAAGAAACAGCTACAGAAGTATTACATTTGTACATAATTTATCAAGTTAGTCTCTCTCTAATAATAGCTAATCTCTAGATTGTTTTGATACCAAGATAGCCCAGTTCACTTGGACCTGCCTCTGTTGAGATTCGAGTCCAACTTAAGAGTGCTAAATATATACGGAGGCATCAAGTCAGGGGCAGATTTATCCAATGCCAGAGTTGACCACAAATTTTATTATTTTTTAATTATGTTTTAAATCAAACCTATATCTGTTATTTGTTCCATTGATGCAGACATGGTGGCAGCTCAAGAGAACATTTCAGAAGGGATTTTTGTCACTCGAAAGTAGTAATTAATTCAACTCAACATCAGCCAACAGGCAAATCTAGAGAGTAAGTTATTCAAGTAATTCAATGGTAGAGATTAGAAAGGCTTTGGAAAACCAAATGCAGAGGAAATATTGAATGTTATGGAGCCAGCACTGGCAGCATATTTCTGAAAGACATGCAAATGCATCTCACTCACCCAAAAGACTGTAAATAAGTAAGAATTGACCTGTTAAAAGCTAAAAGCAGAATGATAAACAATAGAGTTAAAAAAAGAAACTGCTAAGCAATACCATGGCTTGTTCCAAAGAAAAGTTTAAAATGGTGCTCTGAGGAAAACTGGTTGCTCTGACTCCTTTGGGGTCTCATTATATCCTTATTCCAGAGCTGCATGGTAGCACCACTCATTAGGAAGCAGCCTTTGCAGGTAGCAGTTGTGAGGCTGCCTGTGGCTCTTCCACAGCCTTCCTATCCCTACAGGGGCATCAATGATAGACAAATCATCCTGATGAAGCTGGACTGTAAGTGCAAAAGGAGGAAGAAAGTTTTAGAGAAACTTCACCATTACCAAGCACTAAGTAGGATTAAATTCACCTCCAGTGTGTCATTAGCAGAGATTTCATTAAAAGCATTATTTGAAACAAAAATAATTTACAAAAGCTTAAAATAGAAGCAGCAGGAACTGTTCTGTTGAGAGTTGTAATAAAGCTTCTCTTGTCTCGCTGCATTTATCGACTTTTTCAACCACGATCCCCTGTTTCACCTACCCATCCAACCCTGGCATTTTATATAAATCTCTGCAGCTCATGGACCACACTGGTGGTTCTGGTTTACAGAGCATCTTCCCTAGCCCTACACTTATTTTAGTCCCTCCTTTGCTCACTTGAACAACAAACGTTTGTAGTAATTGAATGCCCACAACCCCTGTATTCTAATCTTTCTACAGGAACATGAGGCATCTCTGCTTTATACCTCTTATTTGTTACAACCCTCTCTGAATACATGAGAGTTTACTTAACTCAGTATCTGCAGATCTTCCATTTAAGAGCTAGAACAACTGCAGAAAGCTTTAACTCAGCTGAGTCTCTTACCACAGGGAGTTATTTAACGTCAACAAAAGCAGCAAAGTTGCAAAAAGAAAATAATTAAGGAATGACATTTATCTTAAATTCCTCAGGAATCCTAATTTATTTTAAGACCACCACCTTCTGCAACTCTGTATCAACAATTTGAGAGCCTCTTTAAACCTAGCCAGAGGTCTTTACTTCCCAACACCTGCAGAGACAGCCCACCTCAATCAATTTTGGGACCCACATGGGAACACTTCACAAAAGAACCAGCTCTGCATTTTCCCTTAAGTTTACAGGCAAATGTTTATCAGAATCTCTTAACTTTTCCACTTAAACCAATTACGTGATACAACTTAAAATTAGAAAGTCTTTTAAGCAACAGCAACTCCAGGCCCAACATACACAGAAGAGCTATTCTAAATGCAGCGAATCAAGTTTGACGATACATTTAGTTACTTTCATTGAAAACTAGATTACATCTATTTTTGGTGTTGGTACAGTGAAGGTGTTACACAGATGGGGAGATTAATTTTGCAAATTCAAAATACAGGTAATAAAACTCAATTACATTGCTCTGTTCTACATTACTTCGTGAAACTTCCACACATTGGTAAACATGTAAGTTGATGAGACAAAGCAAACTGGCACAAAAGTTCACATTTGAGACCTTAAAGCTTATCTCAACACTATTTGCCTTTTCTATCCAGCCCGTCACAGCTTGTGATTAACCAACCTAAAAGAAATGAACCAAAATATTGGATATTTTCTTCCCATAATATTTTGAGGAGTTTTAGCTACGTAAGCTGCTCGTATTAAGAAACAAACAAACAAACAAAGACCACAGAAGAGATTGAATTAAAGACACCTTTAACAAGTATTTTGTTAGACAAATAATTTTTGTTAGACAAAATACTTGCTATGACAATGTTAACTGCACAGGCATCAGTGAAGACACTTGATTTCAAATGGAAGAACATGGTCCCCATATGGATGCAAGTGCAGATCCTGTCCTTGCTGCTGAGGGATGGCTCTGAAGCCCCAAGCACCAGACTTGTGGGTTTGCTGCAGTGTTCATCTGCATACAGACCTCATGTGCCCCAGTTACCATCAATTGAGCTCACTTCCAGTTTCCAAGTAAAATCTTACCTTCAGTGTACTTCCAAAGCATACAGGAGGAAAGGGCGTTTTTAGTGTACCAAAGCTTTCAGGCTGCAACTTCTTGATCAAATTCTTTACCTATGGTCATCAGGGATCTTGTCTATTTAGCACAAAGTTGGAAATTCCCTACAAGTGTTATTAAAATTTAAATACATATATTCATATTCAGTCATTGTCAAAAGCCAGTTTCTGCTGCTACTTTAAATACCTCCATTTATTACCATTATATAGACACATTCCATTGTACTTTAGAAGGTTATTAAATACCTTCCCAACCTATGCTACACAATGTCAGTGCAACAACCTCTTGCATTTCAAAACCCTCTGATTAATGTACCACAACGTTAAAACTGCAATGCACCCTTGATGACATGACCTGCACTCTGTCCATTAATTCCTCCTTTCTTGGAATAACAGTATTTCAATCCAATAACCAACTTTGAAAAGCCTTTTTTTTCCCCTCCACAAGAGTGACCCGTCACAAATAAAGTATTTCCACTGTTATGTTCAGACTCCTATGCCTATAATTTGTATGTCTGCGGCTTTCTCCATGTAACCCACCAATTTCAGACACTCTTTTGATAACACAGATGGGTCATCACCTTCATCGAGGAATTCCAAGACGGGTACTTCTCAGAGGTCAGAAATTCTCTGAACCCAGATGACAAGATGTCACAAATCACTTCAAAATTATCCAAGGCTCTAGAATTACAATAAATATATCAAAG
>NW_009931193.1:0-9350 GCF_000696875.1 Nestor notabilis
CCCAAACCATTCTATGATCCTATGATTCTAATTTGGGATGTACAGGAGACACGTCTTCTTGCCTCAGGACTTGGGTTGACCAGACATGGTCCCTGCCTTCCCAAGCCCTGTGGGCCAGCTCGCTGGTGAGTTGGAGGGATGAGCAACCTCTCGTGGGACCTGAGAAGGGTTTGGATGGGCCATCTGCTCCTGGGACAGCATCTGTGTCCTGCTCCTCCATAGCAAAAATGTTTGCCCCCAAGGGGAGATGTGGCAGGGGTGGGTAGCAGGCTGCTGTCATTGCTGCTTTCCAAACAGCTCCTGGGAGTCCCAGCCTACTCTCTCCATCCTCCCCAACATCTGGGAGAGAAGGCAGTGAGAGGAGAGGCTGGATCTGCCCTGCAGCTGAGCCCCACGACTGTAAAACTGAGCCCTGAAAGCCCTACACACTTTGCCAGTCCCCTGAAATATCTCAGTCCCTCCACCCTGCTGTTGTTCTTTCATTTTATTTTTAGATCTGCTGCTCCTGTTAGCTCTTTTCTATTTGTTTTTGGTTCTTATTATTCCTGGCTTCTCCCAGTGTTTTGGTTTCCCTCCTCAGCCCTCATCCGGATGTTTATTCTCACTGCTTGTTTTTATACTTTCCCAAGGTGCCTCCTGGTTATAGCTGGGCAGAGCTCTGTATTTGGACTGGGCAAGCGCTCTTAAGTAGCTGGGCTGGGACCAGCTGCTGGACCACCACCTGAAGAAACCGAGTTGGTCCAGGAGAGGAGAAGACCTGGGCACTGTAGCTTGACTTTCTGCCTGCTCTCTTTCTCACCTGGGCATCTTAGCTTCTTGCCAGAGACGAGCAGTGTTCTCCCCATTTAGGAGCACGGCTGCTATATGAACGAGGCAGCTCCTTTAACAGAAGAGCTACAACAAGGGTAAAGAAGGCAGGGGAAAAGGTGTTAGCCAACCTCCGAGGAACTTAAAGGGACAAACACAGTGATGTGCCCAAGGTCATGTGGAGGATCTCTAGCAGCCCTGGGAGATGCTTTTTCCCTGTCTCCATCTGAACTAGTTGCCAGAGTGGTTGCGCCTTGGGATATCTTGAGAATCAGGCATGCCATTCAGTGCCTTCACCTACTAAAACTTAAAAAGTTTTCTTTTTGCCTCTTTTTAGGATGCATACACCTGACTCTAGATCTGTTCCTTCCATGCCCATCACTCTCCCACATACGCTGTGCCTGGATTTCTCTCTGCATCTTCTTCTACCTGCTTATCCAGAAATGTTTCTCAAGTCTTTTTTGGGCCCCAGCTAAGACACATACCCATGGAGCAGATGGAAAGGGTCATTATGTTGCTTCTTGGGCCTACAGTCTAACAGCACATATGTGACCGAGGTCTATCATTGCTCCCACTGGAGGATCCATTTGGGCAGAGTGGTGGGTGATGCTTTGCTCTTAACCTAATGCCATCAAGGCTACAGTAATCCTCCCCACCCCCAGCTTTTACTCCATTTTCTGTCTAATTGGGAGGAAAATGAGGCAGCATGAAAGAGGCATTGCGATATCACACATTAGCGAGCCATGGTGGCTCTGGGTATTTTCTTGTACCAGTACACATCTCACATCCCCCACCATGGCTGCTGAACTTCAGATAAACACAAGCACATGCCTGCATTTGCCTCAAGAACTGTCCCAGCTTCCCTTGTTAAAGTATTTATTCCAGTGCAAGGGCACAGATTTTTATTTATTTTACTCTTTTGGCGTTCATCCCTGTTCCTCTTCCCATCCTACAGAGCCCTTTCACTGGCAAAGTGCCCAGAGCCATGTGGCTATGGGTGTACCGCAACCTCGTGGCTGCATCGGGGCAAGGGAGCCCCAGCCAAGGAGAGGCTTATACCCTGCAGATGGGACAAGGCTATTCTCTGGTCCATAGGTATTTATTTGAAGAACCACTCACTCATGAGAGCAACTCAATAGTCTGGAGCAGCCTTCCTTGTTTTCGGTAAGGATACAGAGAAATTTGCATTTGGGACTTTAAAAGGCTGGTAGGGAGCTCTGCGCCTGGATATGGGGGCTTTTTATTGCTCGACTTCAAAGAGGTTCAATAACGGGAGTGAACATTCAGGTAGGGAAAAAGATCTTTCTTCTTCCATATGCAAAAATGTGCCAAAGGACACAAAGGCATCCCTGCACACACAGAGTTATGGGGCTCTGGGGAGAGTTAAAATAGAGCAGGCTGAGGATTTTGCATAAAAAATGTTATTATTTTTGGATTAAAAAGTCAACTGACACAACAGCCCAAGCTGTCAGGATCCAGGTTTTGGGGCGGTGGAAGATCAAAATGAAAAACACTTCAGTTTGCTGAAAGGAACCAAAACAAACCAATTTTTGGTCAGTTTGAGGCCAAAGTCCAGCTGCCTGCAGGGCTTCACGAGAGCTGCTGTGTGGGTGCTGCAGACATCAGCTCCTTGAATTGGACCCAGCACTATTCACATGTCTAAGCACATGGCAGCTGCTCTTGGACCATTCACAAGGATGGGGAGCCCTGCCTGAGGGCCGATGAGGGCAGGGTACTACCCAGTGGGTCTGACCCCAAGGGCTGGGGCACCTCAGTATCACAATCCAGTCTCAATTTGAAAAAAAAAGGGTTCACTTTGCAGGCACCAAGTCATGTCCCTCCTGCTCGAAAACTTGGCAATAAAACCAAGTGTTCTGCATGCGTGTTTTTTCCAGATTTTTCATTCCACAGGCAGGGCTGATATTTTGTAGCTTGCTCACTACTTGGGATGAAAGCGAGTGTCGGAAAATCATGGAAAAAATTTCATTCATGTTTTAATGTGGAGAAATTTGGGTCATTTGTATTCAGAAATGAAGCTCAGCCTCCCCCAGGAAATCACATACAGTGTGGGACACCTCCTGCAGTGTGCTTGCAGGCATCCTTTCCTGCCCTTCCTCATGGCAAAAAAGGCTCATTTGTCTGATTCACCAGTTTTTCAGCCACCCTTTTCCCTCCCTTGCACATGCATCTGCATCCATGCATACCAGGGGGGTGACTTTGCCCTTATCCCTGAGTAGGAAAGCATTGATTGCCATCATTCATAGCAGCCAAGGGCTGCAAATATACGTCCATATGTGCACAGGGGCGTCTCTCAGATATCTTCTTATGTTTCTGGGCATCCTCTGATTTCCAACCCTTCCCCATGGGGTACAGCCCCCAAAAGGACATCCCTGCACACCAGCTCCATGGACACAGCTCACCTCACTCCAAAAGGGCTGAACCTCTCTACGGCTGGAACAACTCTGGATTTCCTGTAGAAAATTGATGGTGTTCTGAGAGGTCCATGAGCTGATGTACAAGCCAAGGTGAGGTTTGTCCCCAGGTACTACTATGTTCCTGGAGCTGGTGCTCGCCTGTGCCCTGATGCCTTTGTGCACGCACAGACCCAGCAGCAGCTCTGGTCCCCAACACAGTGAGGATGCCAGGTCCTCTCTGTTGCTTTTTGCTGCTCATGTTATTTTAAAGAAAACTTTCCAGGCGAGCTGGCACTGGTGGGGGAGGAGGCAGCAGACTTCCCTCTTTCCACACCCCTCCATCCTCCACTGCAGCCCCCTCCATAGCTGTTTTCTATCGCTGAGTGAGAACCACACAAGCCTGCAGATACCTCATGGCCATTTCATGTCCTGCCTGCTCCTTCCTGCACTAGGGAGAGCAAGACAGGGCAGGGCTGAAGGCGAGATTTCCTCTGCTCCACAGAGCCAGCCATTCTCCTCCCAAACTGTTTTACCAATTGGAAATAAACTGAAGGCAGCAATTCCCAGAGCCCTGTGCCAGCTGTGGTTGCAGAGGCTGGGGAAGGGATGGGCCAGGGACTGTTTCTTCCTGCAGGCACAGTGAGGCTCTGGTCTGACAGGGAGCATCGAGGCAATGCCAGCCTCCTCTGCAACAGCACAACTCTAAGAGGAGTGAAGTGCAGGAAGCAGGCCTGGTAGCCCTTCCCATTTGTGGGATGGATGAGATGGATGGGTGTTACACCCAGCCTCCACTCCCTACTTTAATTTTGACCCTTCTTAACTGTAAAGAGAAAGTTGGGGGATTTATTAGTCCTTATCAGCCCGTTCCATCTCATGGCTGATGCTTCCCCTGAACCTTTCAGCCTTCCCCCGTTTCTTCTTCCAGCAGCTTTTTGCCAAGACCCCAGGATCATTCACAGTCCAGTGCTCTGGATTTACCTGGATAATACTCATTGGAAAGCTGAGACCAGAACTGATTGCTGCCAATTTTCTGCAACTCCACAGTAAATCAGAGCCAATCTGCTGTCTCAGGCACTGTTCTGAGTCCCAATCAGTGCTACCCTCCCTGCCACCCTGCCTGTGCTCATCACCAACTCCAGCACAGGGATGCAAAGCTGGATGACCCTTATCCTGGGAGTGTCCTTGCAGGGAGGACACCAGGTTTTCCTGAAGGAGACAGAGGTTAGCCCTGCCCTGGCCGGCTGTTTCCAGAGGGGAAGCAGCTGCCAGCCATCATGGTCACTTCTGCGGGTGTCTGGGCTGTTTCACTGCTGTGTTTCATAAGCAACCCCCCCACCCCGAGAGGCTCAGCCCAATGCACTCACCTACCCCTGAGTCAGCTCCCAGCCACTGGTGCTGGGAACCACAGACTCCTTTGCTGACTGCAGGGAAAAGATCTTAATTGCTGGGGGTTTTGGCAGGCCTGGGAGACAACAGCAGCCCTGCTGTGCTACCTCCAGGCTGGAGTACGTGCTTCAGGTATTTCCTTAGGCTGGGATGTGCCTGTAGGGTTTTTGGGACCTGTTTCCAGCACGGGAATGAAAATCCCCCACCTTTCTCTTCAAATGTGAGGGCAGGACCAGCAGCTGGAAGCCGCCTGGGGTGGGCAATGCAGTTGGGCTGAGACATCCCATGACACAGCCCAGACCACTCCTGCTGCAGCTTTCTGGATGGGAGACCCTACACCAGTGCCAAGGGCTGCGTCTGGGAGGGAGGGGGACTCTGCTGACAGCATGTGGAAGGGCACGTGCTGGTGGGGCTGGAGGTGATGGGCTGATGCCACAGTGCTGACCAGATGCCAGGGATCACACTGAGGAGCTGTAGAGTTTACACCGAGACATGGGGGCTTTGCCCTCCAGAGCAGACTGTCAGAGACACTTTCCAATAGATGTTGATTCAAGGAACTGTTCCATTGTCATTTTCTGTAGTTGTAAGAATTTCTTTTTTAAAGCCTTTTTCCCAGGCTGGAATGATGCTCAGGTTAAAGAGAACCAGTCAACACAGAGTTGGCCATGGTCATACCTGACAGCACCTAAACCATGGGGTGATAGTTGTGCCTGCAGCAGATTTGCAAACACCCAGCAGCAGCTATGGCACCAGCTCATATACAGACTACCCCATGTTCTCTCCTTCCCATTGGCCTGCCAAGGTAGAGGACAGGAAGTCTGTGCCAGGGTTTAGGGCAGCAGGTTGGACTGGTGTGGCATCACAGACCAATCTGAGGAGCATCACCTAAAAGGAGCTGTACAGGACAAATGGGTAAGGAACCAGTCACACTTTAATTCCACTGCAGGGGAATATCTGCAAACCTGGGGGACAGCCACCACCTTCCAGCACCCATGGAGGGAATGGCTGTTCCTATTTTGCTGCTGAACAAATGAGACAGAAGGGAGAGAATACAATTCCCCTTGTCTCTGACAAATCCTTCTGTGACAGATGAGCTCTGACCTACTTTGCAGTAGAGCCAGATGTTTAAATTTATGAATGCAGACGTGTTTCTATCAGACCTGGAAAGGAGTGTTATATTACTGCCCATCTATGTGGTATCTCAAGCAGAAGAGCTGGATTCCATGTGAAAATACCATTTGTGGCTCAATCCTAAAGGTTTTTAAAGGAAAGGAGAACATGAGAGTATGCATGCCTTTTCAGATGTGTTCCCAAAGGCACAAACAAGGGATATTCAAGTGATAACATTTATACCGAGCTGCAAACTGACTGCTGCTAAAAAAGAAATCCTAGCTGGACTTTTCAGAGGGTCACGCTTTCACAGCTTTTGCTTATGTCTTCTTTCTGTGGGATTTCACACTTGTTGGTATCCAACACATTGCAGGTTCATGGTACAGGACAGAATTTACCAGATATTTCCTCATCCCCTCAATAAATCCCTTTTTCAACCATGCAGTGGCAGAGTGGCACCCCTGGGACTCCCCCCCAAAGCAGCAATTGTGCTGCTGAGTTTCCAGATCTGCATCTGGAAAACAAGGGCTATTTTGCTCCTGACCTCCTGCGTGGGTTTTACTCCTCCAGAGTACCCCAGGTGGCAATATGAGTTTGCAAGAGTACCTTGGAAGAGCTGATATCCTGAAATACAACTTGGGTATAAATCAGCCAAGTCCTACTGACTGTATGTGATTTATGGTAATTTAATTTGCAGCCTTTGCTGTTCTTGAAGTTATTGAGGTTTCTAAACTGTAGACCAGACCATGACAACATAAGGGGAAGATGAAGTTAAATACAGGAAAACACACAAAAATACATCATCTTCCTATTTATTCTCACATTTTAAAGGTATTTGTTCATTGCCGATACTTTCCAAATGAAAAACAACCTAAGATGTTTGTATTTGGTATTGGAAGATACTGATATAAGCTGAAATAGCGAGTGGCATGTCATCAGGCAATATTAAAGCAAGATATGCAGAAAGATTTAAGGCACAGATTGTGCAAATTTTGTAATATGAGGGATGTCTGATGCTGTGTGATGTCTGGGAAAAACTCTGCCTGTCTTTCATAGTATCATAGAATAATTAGGGTTGGAAAGGACCTTAAGATCATCTAGTTCGAACCCCCCTGCCATGGGCAGGGACACCTCAAACTAAACCATGTTGCCCAAGACTCCATTCAGCCTGGCCTTGAACACTGCCAGGGTTGGAGCATTCACAACTTCCTTGGGCAACCCATTCCAGTGCCTCACCACCCTCACTGTAAAGAACTTCTTCCTTATACCTAATCTAAACTTCCCCTGTTTAAGTTTGAACCCATTACCCCTTGTTCTATCAATACAGTCCCTAATGAAGAGTCCCTCCCCAGCATCCTTATAGGCCCCCTTCAGATACTGGAAGGCTGTTATGAGGTCTCCACACAGCCTGCTCTTCTCCAGGCTGAACAGCCCCAGAGAAGTGCCACTCAAGGCACTGACTTATCTGGCAGATTAGCCAAAATCTTTGCATACTGGAAACAGAAAAGCATGAGCCTGGCAAACTGCAGCAAAGGAAAATTCTCAACTTTGCTGTTGTCCAGATTCAACAGCAGTGAAGATGTTCCCCTCCTATCCTCCAGTAAATCCAGTAGCCTGCAGTTTGTAGCCTGCTGGCAAGAATGCTCTCCTGGGAGTAATGAATTTGAAGTTCTTAGGGCTGCAATGGATGGGGGTACCTGCAGCTCCTCCTCTTTTTTGAGGGCTGGATTTTATGAACAGAAAGCACCTGTGCTTGCACTTAGTAAGAACCTTGATCCTGTTCAGATATTAAAATGCCAAGGACACTCGTGGTGACATGGTCCCACAGTTAATTACCCGGTTACCCTTCCCCAAGGGAGAAGGCTTGGTCAGCGGGCTGCTGCTCAGCCCAGGCCAGTGCCGGCATGCACAGCAGTGCGAGCATGGAGGACTTTCTGTTCCAAGCAGCGTGGGCAGGGATTTGGACCTTACTGGCTGGCTGCTGAGCTTTGAAGCAGCCTTTGAAAGGTTTTCACTGCAGTTCTGGACTTATGTGCCTAAAGCTTGTTCAAGGCGCGCTCCAGGTCTCTCCATCCTTTTGAGAGCAGCTGCTTTTCTTGCTGTGCCACTTGCCACAGGAGGATTGAGAAGTACAAGGAGCACAAGCCAGAGAATGCACTTACATGCCCGACAGCTGATCTGGTTTTTCATGAGTGTATCATTTGATCTGACACAAGGCTCATGATCCTCATGTCACCTCTTGCCACCACTGCGATGACAACACAACTAATGCCAACTTCCAGTGGAGCATCCCACACTCCCTTGCATGGCTGCTCAGCTGGGGCGATTCTCTTCCCTCCAGAGCAGCTTTTCTGTGCATGCCTGCGCCTAAATGAGATCAGCTGCACCCAACCTCATCCCAAAATATTCCCCAGCCATCAGCACTCCGGCCTGCTGCTCACAAACTTGTCCCCAGGGTGACTGGGGACACTGGTGATGGCAGGATAGCGAAATTTCCACAAGGTGGCATCAAAAGACCTGAGCTTTCCCTCCTCGAGCTCAGACCCGCAGGATTTAGAGCTTTCCTGGAATGGTTTGGCATCAGCTGCAGCCAGAGACATCTCTGGGGAGAGAAAAAGAGGAGGCTGTGTGGTGGGATTTTTGTCAGGTATTTGGCCTGGCACCTACCGCTGCCTTCCCAGGGGCTGCAGGGGTGTTTGACCACCAGACCTCATCGGGGGAGGGCAGCCACAGACAGCAAATACCTGCGTAGGTCACCAAGGAAATCATTGTGCTCCCCTCCCTGCAAACGACTGCAGTAAGGACACCGGTGGGCTGGAGAACAGGAAGAAACAACCTCATACCTTGACCCAGGACTGATACGCCAGGTCAGGCAGGTTTGCCTTTTACAGGACAGCAAAACCAGAGAAAAACCCCAGGGAGTGGGGAAAAGCGAACACAACCTATGTGGCCCCAGAGGCCCTTCTTCTTATGTGCATGGCCCCGTGTTTCCATTCACCAGGCTGGGATGTGAGGTTTGCCAGCCCTTACCCCACAGGTGTCATCCCTGGTGTGTGGCTGGAGCTGGTCCCATCCCAGCAGGAGCAGTGGCCTCAGGTGCTTCCCCATCACAACCGTCAGTGGGAGCGATACCCCAGCATCGCACACCCACTCCTGCAATGCTCAGAGGCTGCCCTGGGTGAGTGCTGACCTGGCCATGCCTGGCACCGAGCAGGAGCATCTGTCAAAAGGAGAGGCTCAGACATTCAGTAAGCATATTTGAGTGAGCACAAAATATGGCTTTGTGGTTTATTGTGCTTGGACTCTTTTGGCAGGAGGCAAAGTCCAGCTGTTGAACTATTGCAGCCCTCAAACCAAAACAGTGACAAATCTGTGACCTTGTCCTTTCAGAAGAAACAGAAAAGGGTCATCAGTGAGAGCCTGTGTCCCTTGTCAGCATTCAAACGTGGGGCAGAAGCAAATAACCAAGCCCACGCAGAATTACTGCAGGCTCTAACAAATGCAGCGCAGCAGGCTGTAATTCTGGCAATATTAAGCAGTGGGTTGTCCAGCCATGCAATATGAAGGTACCCTTCCATGGGAGTCAGGTGAGAAGATGCCCTTTGAAACAGCAGGGTTTTGTTGGTTTGGTTT
>NW_009931194.1:0-8016 GCF_000696875.1 Nestor notabilis
AGGCTGGGCGAGGGGAGGTGTAGAAGTGCGCTCACTGCCTCTCCTTCTGCAGGTGTGCTTCATCGGCCGAAGCAACGTGGGGAAATCATCTTTAATCCGGGCCTTGTTCTCGCTGTCCCCAGAAGTGCAGGTCAGAGTGTCAAAAACTCCGGTGAGTGACCTCTTTACCTTCCTGCCCTCTTGGTAAGCAGCTGGTGCCAGCCTAGAGGATGGGGTTGAGAAGGGCAGGAGGAACCAAGCTCTTGGGTAACTTGAAGCAGCAGGAGAACATGCCAGCCGTGGTGGTTGCCAGCATGTGGCTGATGTGGGCCTTGCTGTAGCAAGGAGAAGGTGGAAGGAGCCTAGCATAGCCTGTCAGCCAGGGCTGGCAGATGTGCCAGACGGAAGTGTCACGCAAGCTGAGTACAGGACCCGTGAAGGCATTTTTAGTCTTTTTGAAGGACAGAGCCACAAAGGATTGCTGCAAGGGCAGGAGACCAGGCAGCTTAGAGCAACTAGAGTATTTTTGCAGCCTTCTTGGGGCGGGGAGTGGTGTGGTGTAGGGTATGGTACAGAGATGTTTTGTGGGACATCTCTTAGCCCACTGCTTAAAGCAACTTTTTAAAACCACCCCATTCCTTCAGCTTATCTACATCCTCTCTCCAGGGCCACACCAAGAAGATGAATTTCTTCAAAGTAGGGAAGTACTTTACTCTGGTGGATATGCCAGGATACGGCTACCGTGCCCCACAAGACTTTGTGGAGATGGTGGAGGCTTACCTGCAGGAACGGCACAAGTAAGGGGCCTACAGAGCAATGAAAGCCAGATACCCAATATGGTGTCATGTAATTAAGTGGGAAAATGCAGGAGGAGCAGCTACTGCCAGTGGAGTGTTGATTAGTTCTGACATCGTTTCCCTGGGAATCACTCATTCATGCTTAGATCAAAATAACAGAGAAGATTATGGTGCTGCTCCATGCTGGCCCTTGGCTCCTGTGAATGGCTTTTCTTGGCTCTTCCTGTCCCTAGATTTTGTGTTACTTGTTCTTGCTTATGAATTTGGAAGTAGCAGAACAGGCATGAAACAACAGTTGCTTGTGTTTCTGGCAGCTTGAAGAGGACTTTTATGTTAGTTGACGGTGTAGTAGGACTCCAGAAGACAGATCATGTTGCAGTAGAGATGCTGGAAGAGTTTGGGATTCCTTATGTGGTAGGTAATGCTTCGTTCTGATCTTGGTTATAAGCAATAGATCATCTATAAAGGTGTGTACCCTCTACCTGAGCTTATCCAAGTTGTCCTACCAAAGTAGTAACAACCCCTTTATTGTTAATAAATAAATGTGTTGAAAGGGTAAGTGGAATTTAAGGGATTTTTTGCTTGACACTTTTTTTTTCAGTGCCCAGCTTGAGGAGCTTGAAACAGTCTGCTCCTTATGCAAGCTAGAGAATTAATTTGGTGAACTGTATTGTATGATTTTCCCCCTAGATATGACTCAGAGCTTTCTGCCTACTGTGCAGGATGGTCCAGGGCTCTTACCAGGTTTCAGGGTAGCAGCAAAGTAATCTTCTTTTCCTCTTTTAATTCTCCCTTTCTGGATCCATGCAGATAGTGTTAACAAAAATTGACCGAGCTTCCAGAGGACTGTTGTTAAAGAATGTACTGGAGATCCAGGAGTATGTGAAGGAGAAAACTCAGGGATGCTTTCCTCAGCTATTCCTGGTCAGGTAAAGCTCTTTTCCATTGCAGCCATTTCCTGTCAGATGATGATTTCAGTAGGGCAGACTACCTGAAAAGGGTCTGTCTGCTTTAGAGGTGGCAGTTCTCTGTGCTGCAAGATGGAGGGGGGGCAGCTAATAGTGCAGCCCACCTTCATGTGCATGGAATTCAGTTTTCAAGTCTGCTTCGTCCTTTGGTCTTTCTCTGAGGGGGCAGCAGACCCTGTGCTGCATGCTGGTGGGCTTTGCCATTCTATTTGGAGTTGTGTTAATAGTAGCAAGCTATAGTTGTTTACCAAGGTTGTACTGTACTGCAGGAAATTAAGTTTCAGTGGCTGAGTTTGCTTATATTGCTCCAAGCTGTGTCAACATCTCTTCTTTGTTTCCACAGTTCCCTGGAGTTTTCAGGGGTTCACCTGCTAAGGTGTTTTGTAGCCCATGTTACTGGAAACCTGCCTATGGTAGATACCAGCTGAAAAGACTGGTTCCTCACCTGCTCAGCTCCTCCAGGACAAAAGGTACCAAAACCAAAGATCTGGATTGTTGTTGTAAATAACCCAAGGTAGTAGACTTTATTTTTTGATAAATAAATATTTATAAGGCTAAGGTTTTTCTTTAATAAATTCATCAGTTCAGGAAGTTTGCCGTATGAATTAATCCAGGTTATTACAAAACTGTGTTATAAAACCTCTGTGACTGTGCCAACAAGAAAAAGGGAAACAACAAGAAAAAGGTAAAGAGAACCTCCAAAGAGAAGCTAAGGTTTAATACAGCATTTCCTCTCCCTCCCCCGAATTGTTCAAAAAGCTACCCCTGCATGCCTAAGCTCTGCTATGTTTAAGATGTGAGATGATAGTCTAGTAGTCCCATTCATAAAAAGGCATTTAGTCTAAAGAAAAACAGTAGCCCTAACATTAAGCCAACTATACTTGCCAAGTTAAATTGAAGAGGTTTGCTTCTCTCAGTTTATGTAGCAGGGGCTAAAACACAGCTTCTGTGCAACCTGCCTGCTTTTAAGGTCATCTTGAGCAGAAACAGACACATTCTTTGTGAAGGTGTGTTTAGTTCTCATGTATCTTATTTTAGTAACTCTTCTGCATCGTGCTCTCAATAGGTGCATCATGATAGCATGCCTTGCTCGCATACATTGCATTGTCCCTGTTCATGGTGGATGAAGGAAAGGCCAGCTCTTTAATGGGGTCTACTTCTTGATTACTGTTGGCTTGAAACAGAGTGGAATAAAAGACTGACATGAAGGAGAACTCTTTCCTCCTGCACTTTATCATCAGTCACTGCTGCATCTACCTTCTGTTTTAAATCCTGCATGAAGTTCTGCAGCTGCCCTCACATGAATTGCCGGAGATGAGAAACTCTGTCCGTTACCTCCATCTGTTCTACCCTGGCACAGAAGCACAATACTGATGTCCCGTACGCTTTGAGACACTATAGCAGTTCACAGAACTATATCCCTCAGCAGCCTGAGTGTCTGCCTAAGAGCACCTGAAGCTGTACAGTTAGAAGGCACAGGATCGGACAAAAGGACTGGCAGCAGTTGTACAGGAACGCTTAGACCAAAACTAGGAAGTGCCTATGTCCAACTTCAGCATTCAGTCTTGTCATGTCTTAACATTGCCAAATGTGGGTGTGCAGATGTCAGAGTTACTTACATGAATGTTTAAAGCTCAAAAAAAGGCAGTTCTTTTGTAAATGATGCTGAGGGGAAGGTGGTACTTCTAGTGTTGTCTTACATTATGGAATTTCTTTACAAGACCAGACATGAAGTGACATCTGTTTTCAACATACATGTACGAAGGTGTGTGGTGGAGGTGAGGGATGCAGTAAAAAGATTCAGATCTCTAGCTTCCACATCTTAGCAGAGATCAAACCTTAATATTTTGCCTCTAATACAAAAACACTTCAGAGCCAATGAGATGTTTTATCCTAGGAGGAAATCTTTTCTTAGTATCTTAAAATTACCATAAATCTCGCCAAGGTCTGAGCCTTCACTGAAGAGCCTCTGAAGATAAACCTGTGTATGTGAAACAAGCGTAGTTCTGTTTTTAGTCCCTCTTCTAAACAAAACCCCTTATAGTGCTAGGAAATCTTTCGTTAGTCACTTAAATACATTAGATGTGTCTGGTAAATCCATTTATATTAAAAAATGCTTTGAAACGGCAGCAGACTGTGAACTGGACTCCAGGATCCTTGTGTGTGTGTACAGTTGCCTTGGGGTATCCCCTTAGCAGAAGCCATGCAGAGCTAGGTTGTATGTTTTACTACTGCTATACTAGAAACAGTAGGTACAGCCTTATCCTGAAGAACCAGCTTTACCTCTAGACACATCTCAGTTTTCTGCTGTGTTGGTCTAAAGATCTTCATTTGCAAGTGCTTCAAATGCTGGCATTGCCCTTGCATTTCACTCAGCCATCTGCAGGAGAGAACACCACAGTTGGTTACACTCAAGAATCTGTGCCCCTTTATTCTTCCCCACTCGCTGATCAGTGGTGGGCCTGGCAGCATACTGAAGCGGTGGAGATCATTTCAGTTTTAAGTGCTTTTGATGTCTTAAATTGTTTGCAGTGTATATGCCATGCTGCAGGCACCCAGCATTGCCTTGTAAAGCTTTGCCTCTTCTGCAGCTGTTATTTACAGAAATGATGTTGAGTACTAGCTTCTATGGAAAAGAATTTCACCTCATGCATCTTTTCTGCTCTTTAACCAGTCCTTTCTCCTTTTACTTCACCTAGTGTCTGGTCTAGTCTGTTACTATAACACTGACACTACAAAGCTGGTATTTTTGCAACAGTCTCTACAGCATAGAATGCATTTTAGTAGGGACCTTGACCTGGTACTATGTCAATAATTCTATTTATTAATGAAGTAACATAAACGGGTTTCTTGGGTTAGCAGTAGACATCTTAGATTTAGTGCCTCTGAGGCAACTACATGGAGAGGCAGTGTGCACTAAGGCAGCAAGAGCTGTTTTCTGTCACTTTGAAGGTTGTTTAGTGTTGCTTTCTTTCAGTCTTTATCTTGTCACCAGTCTTGCTCCTTAGGCTCAGCATTGTTTTCATACTGTGCCAGAACTAGGGTACTAGGTCTTTGGTGCAGCCTGAAACAAATCTTGGATGCTAAACAGAACATGCTAAGTGTTGAATGGAGGCAGTTCATTTTGCATCAAGTGGGATGGCTGCCTATGAGGAGCAAGCTACTGCTATGTCAGCTATCAAAGTTTATGGCAAGTGAGGAAACGATTTTAGCAGCAACTAGTGTTTCAAGCCTGTATCACTGGCTAATCCTACTTGTACTTGAAATTACTTTAGTACATGCTTATCTCAGCTATAACATGGTACTGTATTTTACAGGGAAATTGCAGCTTTTTGTGTGCAAGCAAAGACAAACCCAGGAAGGCATGCAGCAGTTAATAAATTGCAAGGTATGACTTACCTCTACAGCCCTCTAGATGAGAAGCTGCCTCCCTCTCTACAATATGCTATAACCAGTCCTGCAACTTCCTTTTCTTTTCATCCGATGCATTTATAGCCAGTTGGTATCTAAAAGCATCACCAATGAAAAGAAAAGTAGGCATTCCTTCCTCACCTGTACAAATCATATTAATACTGACTGTGGTAACTGCAACTTGATCTGCTCCTAAGAAATACCCACAGCACTAAGCCTGTAAGAACAACTCTGTTTTAACACTAATTTAACACTGCCCAAGCACTTCTTAAATACTAGATCTGTAACTATTTCATATATAATTAGTCTGCTTTTAAGCATCTCATATATAAGCATAGGAAACTGGTTTGCTCAGTAAGGTAATTATTGAGAGCCATCAAGTGTTTAGTTAAATATACAGCAGATTTTTTTCAGGGAAGGTAGCTCACATTTTTGTATTCTAATAACCTGCAGGGGCATTTGTGCACTTGTGACACATTTACAAACTTTATAGAATACAATAAATCCACCACTTGCACGGATGTAACTACTTAGACCAGTATTTTCTTTGAAAAACATTGGGAATGATAGAGAACATACCATGCCGAGCAGTAGCGGGCTTCGGGGGGCAGGGAATAAATCTTAGTGCTCTTCTTGCTAATGCTGTTCCCCAAGAAGTTCTCCTCCACTGGTTCTTGCGTGATGAACATAGCACTGTTGGACTGTTGCTCTCACACCTGATGCAAGCACAGAAGGTGGTGTGTAGGAATGGCACCAGCCCTGACCTCCATCACGGAAGGCTGTTGAGATTCAGACACTAAAAGGCACTGTACTCACTTCTTCTGATTTCATTCCTTGGGATTCTTCACTGCTTCATCAAGACTTTCTGACTCCAGTATGGTTTTGTTTCTCCAATGTCTGCACCTCAGCTGCACCTTTTCCTTCTTCCTCTTCAGCTTCCTAGAGCAAAAACGTTGCCCAGTGTGAGCAAGGCATTTATTGCACTAGGAGAGTGAGCCTCCTACTGGAAACATAATGGATTTTTCTTTATAAGCAAAAACAAAGAGAAAGTTTTTACTTAAACCAAAACCTCACAAAACCACAAGAAACTTGTGTTTCTCAAGCATCAGCAAAACTAGTTTAACTGCTCACAACAATTTATGAAGGATGTAAGCTATTGTACAGTTCAGAAGTATTAGTTAACAGGGCAAAATAAACACACTCAAATCAAGATCCTTTTAGATTCAGCAGGACTGCAGAACCACAGCTGCCTTTGTGCCTGAACATGATAAAAGATATTGCACTGATACTTAGAGACTTATTTTTGTCAGAAAAAAACAGGTGTGGGAAATGTGTTACTCAGCCCCAATTACAAAAGACATTTCAGAAATTCTAGAAACTGATGATGGAAAAAATAAAACATGGAGCAATACCTGCCTGGCATGATTACATGTTCCATGCTCACTTTATCAAGCAAGGAGGAGGAACTTATGCCAAATCATGCTAAAAACAACAGAAGAATAAAGCTCAGTCTTCTGTCTTGGCTAAGCCATACTGGTGCTACATGCAAGCAGTGAAACTGCTTGCAGTTTTCTCCCTATCTATATTTGCTTAGCCCATATTTAAAACCGTGGCATTTATAAGAACCATCAGAAAAGCAATAAAAGCCCTACAAGTTTACTTTCACCTCTTTTTGTTTTTTATTGGTCTAAGAGCTATAAAGTCTTCAGTATTTAAAATTCATGCAGATTACAAGGATGTTTACTTCTATGAAGACTGATAGTGCAGGCACCGGTATCTTACCTTACATTGTTAAGTTTCATCTTCATTTTCTCCTGAACAGACCTGGGCATCCACAAAAATGTGTTCTCTCCCAAGTCACAGGGGATTTGAAGGGGAAATTCCAGGAGTTCATTTGAGATCCTCTTTCTGTAAGACCCTGTCACAAAGTGGTGTACCATCTTTCAACTTCTTAGTACCAGCAAAAAACCCCAAACCAACAGGCCCACTGACTTCTGTGTGACACTCTAGCTGCTATTTCTCCAAAAATGGAAGACACAAATTGACATTTACTTTGAGCTTTGATACAGCACATCCACCTTTTTTCGTATTTGCAGAACAGAGATTTATGTTCGGTATATAAGTGCACAGGAACTGTCAGCCTCAAGTCACAAATCAACTCCCAATGAAAGGCAGAGGAAGTTGATCTCACATTAGCTGTTCCATAATTATCTGTTACAAAGATAGATGTACCACCTTCTCAAGCTTTGGGCCGAGAGGAGATGCATTAAGCATGGCTGTGTGGTGAGAGCATGTTACAGACCACCCACCCAGGGTAAGAAAGTGGATGGACATTTCACCCTTTTCAAGTAACTCCAGGAAGTCTCTTTCTCAGACACCTCTCGAGGCCCCTTTCAAACCACATTATCCTGATCTGACAGCCTAATAGGAAGTGCCATATACAGATTTGGCGAAGGTTACCAAATCAATCTCAGAGTAATTCCTTTGTGCCACAGTTCAAATCTGGAAAAACTACAACTTTTGTTTTTGTAAAATTAAAGAAATTACAAGAAGAAAAGGATGCTCATAGTATCCCTGCTTCTGCAGGAACAGGATTTTATAGGCTTAAGCATGCTCATCTTTGTATCATGAGCAAAGCTATTTGCTTTACTGTTAGTTACACAGTCAGAACCCCCCGCGTTTCTTTTCATGCATCAAACCGTTTCTCAGGCAAGGAGAGCAAGTGTTTGCCTACACTAGGAAGTGGCTACATAGGTAGTTACTGTAGCCAGAGAACTAAAACAAGAAACCAGGTCTACACCTACAAAAGGGAATTAAACTTTACAGGACTTTTTTTTTTTTTTTTCTCTTGAAGAAAACGC
>NW_009931195.1:0-15389 GCF_000696875.1 Nestor notabilis
AATTGGTCAGGCAGGATTTCCCCTTAGTGATTTCATGTATATAAACTTGTATCTTTCCTTACAGCGCTATAAATTCATTCATACTTTTGAAGAACCTGCATATTAAATTATTACAAAATCTGCAAATATGTTCTGCCTCTGGAGGATGGTTTGGCTTTAATGTAATAAATAAGAACTGAAGACACACCTTGAACAAAAAAGAGAATAAAATACCTAGATCAAGAAATAATGCATATTCTATGCACCAAATGCAATACAGGTCTAGTGGAGAAGTAGTACCTAATCTTATAGTTGAACTCAAACAGTCTTAATCTGTCATTCTTTGATATATTTAAGTGCTGAACTTTGCAACTTTAAGAATACTCTTTCAGTTGAGGATTTGTGGGGCTCTTTTTTTTATGTGGTTATATGCACAGTTGTTCTTCCTGTCTTGAATCCGAGACAGTCATTTGACCCAGTGATAAAAATGAGTACTGAGATCTTTCAGTTCATTAGGCTTACATATAAGAAGATGTCTTTACCAATTTTAGAATGTTTGTGTCTCAGTTCCTTTGAATGTTGGTGGTTTGTTGTTTTTTTTCCCCTCCTATATTACCAATGAGTAAATAGTAGAATTAGAGAATCATAGAATGGTTCAGGGTGGATGGGTCTTTCAAGATTACCTAGTTCCGAGCCCCCTGCCATGGACAGGGACACCTTCCACTAGACTAGGCTGCTCAACCCCCCATCCTACCTGGCCTTTGCAAAGAAACTCTCAGGGATTGTGCTAGAAGTTTTAAAAGTCAAGTTTTTAAGTTTTCCGGGAGACATCAATGTGATTTAGAAAGGCTGAAAGTCTTTTGAAAGTCTATTTCTTTTGAGAGAAAATATTTCTTTTGAAAGAAAACTGCCTGTCATGTCTTTGCTGTATTTTACATTCTGTATGTTTTTAACATGCCCCCTCTTTTTCCTTTTTTGTTACACTAATGTTGGAATGTTATTTTTGTTCCATTTGGTGCTTTTTCACATTCTTAATCTGCCACCATCCTTCACCACACACACACACGTTTGTACACTTAATTCCGCTTCTGATAATTCGATATTTTCAATAGGCTCTTTTAATACATTTCCTCTCTTTATGAAATATATGTTATCAAATGCATAGATTCTGTTCTCGTTTTCAGTGACAGGAAATGTACAGAGTCTCCTGTACTATGGTTTAGGGTCTAATCTGCTAGTATAGTTATATCAGTATGATGTGGTAATATGACATTGAAATGTCTGCAACTGAACAAAACTCAAACTTCATGCCACAGTGATTAGATCTGGGACACTGCCACCAAGTTCTTGCTTCTCTCGATTCATAGGCAGTTGTTATCCTAGATCATTCTGAACTGTGACACAGGAATTTGAATATTGGTCTTTCACATTCTAGTCTACAGATGCAGAGTAAAAAAAATGTTCTGACCTTTGCTACAATTTGTAATTTCTAGTCCTGTGAAAGCATAAGTCCTAATTACATGTTCTTTAACAGAAAAATCAGCAGAATCACTTCCTAGGCATTTTACTTTCATCTAGAAGAAACAAAATCACCCATTTAGGATGATTAGGAGATGAAGACTTCAAACCTGTTAAGGTATTATTTTCTTCTGTACAACAACCTTGAAATTTAAAAGAATAAACAAGCATGCCATTTTGGAAGAAGGCATCAGTCTGCCATATCTGAGGAGCTCAGTCTGTTTGGTGTGAGCATAATTATTTGGTGTAAACCTGATTATTCTACTGCTAGGTTTTTCTGCCAGTGGTTGTCACCTCCGAAGTGGCCAATCTCACCCAATTCTGGAAAAATACCGTATTTTCATCTTACAGTGAAAAACGCCAGTGACTGTTCTTCTAGAAGGAACCATGAACTGTGATGCTAAGCACCAACTCTGAACATTAAGGGATTTTCTCATACTGCTAGTCACAAAATAGTGTTTCACAATTTTGTCACCCACTCATTGTAATTAGCAATTAGACTAAGCAAAGCCAGATAATATTAGGTAGAAATCAACCTGAGTCAAGGTTTGGAATTGAAGCCTTTACAGATGGTCTCATCTTCAGCAATATCCTGGGAGAAGATTTATTGGTATTACCTCTTTCTGTATATGTTGAGAAACAAGGCACAGATACTATGGTCAAAGGACTACATCCAACTAAGCATTTAAGCAACGTGAATTCCTGGAGTCCAGGACTCTGAGCGAGTCCCTAGGCTTTCTCTTTCTATGCAGTGCATGTCATGCAGAGAGCTAAACAGAACAGAACAGGATCCCAGCAATAATCAGTCTGAGCAGGAAGTTGATTAAAATCAGCAGGCTTAGTGTGTATTTAGAATCATAGAATAGTTAGGGTTGGAAAGGACCCTAAGATCATCTGGTTCCAACCCCCCTGCCATGGGCAGGTACATCTTGAACTAAACCATGTCACCCAAGACTCCATTCAGCCTGGCCTTGAACACTGCCAGGGATGGAGCATTCACGGCTTCCTTGGGCAACCCATTCCAGTGCCTCACCACCCTCACTGTGAAGAACTTCTTCCTTATATCTAACCTAAACTTCCCCTGTTTAAGTTTGAACCCATTGCCCCTTGTCCTACCACTACAGTCCCTGATGAAGAGTCCCTCCCCAGGATCCTTGTAGGCTGCTGGTCAGGTAAAAGGAAACACTGAGGATGGCATTGTGGCCTAAGTATGATCTCACAGGACCTTATTCTGGATTTCAGAAACACATCTGTAAAGTTGAGATTCACAACCCACAGATCTCTCAAAGAGTTTGGTAACACTCACACTTTTAAAAATGTGGCCAGAGAAGATATCAACATCACCTCCTACTTCAGAGAACTGGATTAGACATGGATTCAGTTTCTTGAAGGTGTCAAACTCATACCTCCCATCACCAAGGTGGGTGAGCAGTAAGGTAAGGATACTAAGCAACTCTTATCTTGAAGATGCATGTACTTAGCAATCATGTAATGTAACATAAAAATAATTAGATTAGATTACTGGTAGACTGGTCTAGATTACAGTTAGACTAGTTCAGAGAAGTAGACTGGTTTATCTTACAGCTCCTCTAGCTGTGTCCCTTTTCTCTAACAATGGCCGTAACCTTCTGCATCTCTTCGCATTTGCTCTGGGGGATGATGGCTTCCTTGAATCTTGCAGTCCTCTCCAAGCTTAGGCAAGACCTGTAGTAGTTCCTGTCCACCCCTGACTCTGGCCTTGCAGGGCTTCTTCTTGTGTCTCTGTCCTATTGGACTCCTTGGCTGCCCCTCACACAGAACATGGTAAGGCTGTACAACATCTAGCTGAGCCACCTCAGAAATACGTCTACATTCCTGTGCTCTGCTGTCTCTTACCACTAGAAAACGGTGAGGAACCACAGTGGACTAGCTTGTGTTCTGAGCTAATTCCATGGCCCACAAGAGGATTTTCCATCTTAAGACCCTGGGTGGCAATGAGAATGGTTGTGTTCGTATAGAGCCTTATGCATCATGCCCTTGCAATTAAAGGGAAACTCCGGTTCAGCTGTACATTAATTGAAGGAGGTTTCAGTCCTCTGTCTGCTATGAAATTTCTTTTTGAGGACTTGGCTATGCTTTTCATCTCTACAAGTCGATAATAATGGCAAATACAGAAGTAAGGTTAGGGAAAACTTCTCCCAGGCTCTCCCAGCCTTCTCCAAGCCTCCCATTTGTGGTTCAGGGACTAGAGCCAGGTAATCAACAGATTTATCATATGTGTACCTACCCATTCTTCCCTTTACCTGTACTGACTTTTAGGTTCCACAGCATCCTTTGGCAAGCAGTAGAATCATCTCCTTCAGTTCTGGACCTGCATCACTGTTCGTTTCATTTTATGTATCTTAGAGCTTGTGTTGAAAGAGAGAGAAAATCTCTTTCCACTCTCTTATTTGTGCTACTCATTATTTTTACAGATCTCTATAATATCCCCTCTAGGCTGTCTGTTTTCCAGACCGAATTTTACTCAGTTTTGCCCTGTATGAAAGCTGTTCTATAACTTCTGTCTTGCAAGTATGATCAGCATTACCTATGCTATTTGCTAACATTTGAAGGTTCACTTTGCAAGTGATTCTTCTTTTACAAAAAATGAATCCCAAAATTTCACAAGATATCATGGTCACTCTCATAGGATTTATCCATAAAAATAACTTTCAGATTCTCTGCTATAGATCTAATATAGTATATCACTGTTTAATAAACAAAACTAGTAAAGGGGGAGAAGCACACTTTGCCAGCAATTCTGAAACATATTTAATGACTCTAGAGACATGGTGAATCTCAAGACTCTTTACAGATTGTAGAAGAAAGAGTATTTTAATGAGCACAGACTCTGCTGCATCAGGCTGCATTGCTATCACCTTTCATCTGCCTCCAAGTTTTCTCCTTCCCTTGTTTTCAGCCTTTGCCCATCAAACTCTCAGTTTCCCTTCCAAAATGTATCCTTTGTTGTCAGCTCTGCTGTGTCTCTACATGTTTTTTTCCAGTCTCCTTCCCAGACAAACCTAGCTCATTCTACTCCCATGACTCCTGTGGATCCCATTCACATTTCTCACACAATGTCAGTCTCTTTTTTTTCCTAGTGAATCCTAGTTTGTACTTAATTTCCCTCGAGAGCTTCTAATCCTGTTATCCACTCTTCTGTATGTCAATGTCTCCTTGCTCAAGCGATTCAAATTTTTACTTCCTGCCTAGTTGGTCACAGTCCAGTCTTTCCTCAACAGTTCTCAGCCACAGCTTCACCCTCAACCAGCCACTCCAGCTTTGTCTTTTTCCCCTTCTTTGGTCAAACTCTCATTCCCTTTGTATGTAACTTGGGTGGCCTCTTCCTCCATGGCACTTGAGGGCTGACAGGGAGAGCACTGAGAGAATAGCAGAAATAAGGTACCCTGGCCTTCCAGCTCAACAGCTGGAGGACTTGGACACACTGAAGGGGACAAAGCATGCTGTCTCTCAGAAAATGACAGCGTCTATACAGCCTGCTCCATGAGAACAGGATTTGTGTTGATAAACTCTATTATGTGCTTGCAAACAGATTTATCAAAGATCTGTGACTTTGCAAATTTGAGCCAATTTTCACAGTACTTGCAGAAGACATGTCCATAGATTTAAATCAACTCATTACCTTACCAAATTTCAAATTCCTGTTCAAAGGCCAAAAATAGTAGAAAAGAAAAAGGCTGTGAGTATACAAACACCAGCAGAATACAATAATTTCCATAGCGAAGTTCACTAAAAGAATGCAGTTTAGGAAATTTTAACCCCTGTTTTTAAAATAGGCAAAGACAAGACAACAAAGAAAAGCCCTCTGACATCTGAAATGGAAATCTATTAATAAAATCTGTACTGACTTTAATACCAGATGATGCTACAGTTCTTGCCTATAATTAGGGCTGTGTTCAAAGTGGAAATCCAGCTGAAGGACAAGTTAATATTTACATAGATAAGCCTAAGAAACCTGGGATCATAGAAGACTTGGGGAGAGACCTTAGGTGTTGTGCCTAGGTATAGCTATAGTTGCTTGTGTTTAGCAGAACCAGGAAAGCCAGTTGAACTGTATATATGAGTGTTTAGGGGAGCACTATATAAAGTTTTAGTTCTGTACTACCCACAACCACGTGAAAGGGCTTTATGCGTAGTAAACCAGCATTTTTGTGTGGGCAGTATGGCTTCAGTATAACAAGAATGCAGCACAGAAGTATTTTATTGTAGGAATCTACACTATTGCTGCAATTAGTACGTTAGGTAAGTAAGGTCATGCAAGATCGACTGTATCTTGTCTGTATACCTTGTCCACAAAAGAAACAGGTAGGCTTGCTACTAAATCTTAGAAGCTTTAGGAACATTGGGTTCAAGTCCTGGCTCTGGTACACGCTTCCTATCTGCTCTTGTACAAGTTATTTTGGTTTCCCGTTTTATAAAATGAAAGTAATATTTATCTCACAAGGCCATTGTAATGGCAAATTAATTAAGTTTAGCGGAAGGATACTCTTGTGATTAAGGGACGGCATGGAATCTAAGTTTGCCTCCTGACTGCAGACTTTCTATAGCACCTGGCATAACTTACTTTGTATTTCTGTGCCTCAGTCCCTCTGGTGTAAAATACGGACAGTATTTCCTCTTCACACCCTTTGTTTAGACTGTGAGTAGAGCTGGTTGGAAAATTTCTGACATGTTTTTAATTGAGCATTTGCTGACTTATCAAAATCTAGTGTTTCAGTGAGAACCCTACCCAGCTTCCTGACGGCTTGCTGACCTGGTTCCTTGGCAGAGATCTGGGAAGTGCCGGGAGCCATGGCTCTCAGGGCTTCCAGGCTCATTCTTCCTTGATAGCTGGAGCTCTCAGCATCCACAGCTGTGGGTCAGCCTGCTGCGTGGGACTCCCATTGCTCATGGCTCTGGGGCAGTCCACCTCCAGTTCCCTAGAGCCGCAGTTTCACGATTTTTTTTTCCTAAATAGGGTATTTTTCCCAACAGAAAGAAACCATATTCTGAAATAACACAGTCTCCCACAAAACGAAGTTACCCACCTCTATTCAACTTTTGAGTGCAGGAGTGTCTGGCCTTAATGCCAGTATATTGCATAAGACAAGAAGTATAGTCCTCTGTTTAAGAAGCAATAAACCATGTGGAAAGACCAACACAGCAGATACAGTCAGTCCTTTCACTGCCTCCCACAGTACTTTTGTCACAGTTTCCAGTCTCAGAACACTAGACACATTGCTCAAGCCATTCGCCTACGGATGGGGCCCTGCTGTGAGAACAGAGCTGGAAGTAGTTGGCTGATCTTCACTCTACCTACTCCCTCTTCCTGTAAAGGGCACATGATACCCTTACCCTGTAAAGGGGAGGTGATGTCCTTATCTGACATTGTAACACCAAAGAAAAAGGATAACATACATAATGTTTTAATAATATACCCAGTATCAGCAAAACTCATCTCTGTTCATCTCCAAAGGAATAATCTGAGACATACAGCAGTCAGACTTTACAGAAGATGCATACGCAGAAAGTCACAGTTCTGTGTATGTTCACCTGTAATTTGTGAATGAATAAATGTAATGGGGTAGAGGGTTCCCCCCTCTTCAGCTACAGGCTATCTCTGTATCCTGCAAAGAACTACTCAGGAAAAGAAAAATAAAGCAGTTTGTATACAGATACATGCATGAAACCAACCACCTCAATTCTCAAAGGCTCTGATGGTGAAATCACTAGCCATAAAATGTCTGTTGGTGACATTGGTAACAACTTTCTGTCTTGAGACAAGAGCATAGAAGTGCAAAACTGACGCGTCTCGAGATTATCAGCTTCAGGCCCCTTGCATTAAGGAAAGCTCAAACATACCTAGTTGGTCTTTTATATCTCTTACAAAGTTTATTACTAGATTTCTTTCTGGAAGTCTCTTCAGTCTTCCTTATCCTGGAACAAACAAATCTATTTTGTTCAATCTTTTGCTTCTATGCCATAATTTCTGTATCGCTTCTTATATTACTTACTTTGTTTTTTAACTTTTTTATTGACTCTCCCTGTTTTGTAAATTTCTTCTTAAAATCCAAGTTCGAAAACCTCCCATGAACAGAACAAAACAGAATAATTATTCATGTTCTACAAATGCTTTTGCTCAGAGAGAGAAGAACCAAGCAGTCAGAAAGGGAAAAGCAAAATAGTAAACCATGTGTGAGCATCCAAGACCGCTGGAATCAAAGTGATAAACCAAGTGTGAACACCCAGGACCACTGGTATTCTACCCGAGAAGACATTCCAAAAGGAATAGTATGTAGGAAAAAACAGAAGAGAAAGAGCAGGGTTGTTCTTTCAAAGGTGGCTGCAGGACAATAAGGAAGGACAATCTCCCATATATACTGTGGACTGTAAAACTGAGGACATAATATGCTGTAGACCTACTCTTTGTGAGATAGACCTAGCAGCTCCTCTCAGGCCTAGTAATTTCAAGTCTGTTCAAAATTCTGGAGAAGTTAGAAACATAGCTTGGAATCAACATCATAGACTGTAGAATTGATGGTTTTACTCCACAGAGGCCTGCAGGGAGCTGCCACACTGGTGCAACGGGGATTGCTAATATAATCCAGAGTAAATGCAAATAAGTTATCCAGTTCTACTTTGGGCAATATAAAATTTACTCATTTCTCATTAACCTATTTGAAATGCCTGATGTAGGAATTTATTAACTTTATAAATTACTGTTCATCTACCAGTACTTTCATGGTCTACTGAGAGTAGGCAGAATGTGCTGTGTGCATGAAGAAACAGATAACATTGATTATGCAGCTTGCAAGGTTTCAATTATGTCAATACATGGTGCTATATTTAGGAAAGGTATTCTGGATAGTCTTTCAGTATGACTTCACAGGCCTTTAAAATCTATTTTTTGATGGAAAATATTATTAAAAAGACTAAAGTTGCTGTAAAAGAGGATAAAATGCAAATGGCTTTTGGCAGCAGTAGTTCATGCCAGAGTAACTTGGTTTCTTTCTTTAATAAGGTGACTGAAAAAATGCAATGGAGTTGTCATCTTCTGTAGGGGACCTGATACAGTGCCAAGTGGAAAATTACTAGTTAAGGTGCAGAACCTGGATATTGGTGATAGAACTGTAGGCAAGGTGAGGAACTGGCTAAAAAGAACTAGTGTGGAAGTGGAGTTCCTCAAAGGTCTTAAGCCTGATATCATTCAAATGTTTTCTGAAATTTCTTTGCCAGAAAAAGTAGGTTTGTGCTGTTGTTATTTCTTAATGGCATAAAGCTGAGTATCTGGGTGGGGACAGGGTAGGTAGGAACACCTGCCAGTAACAGCAGTGGCCCATCAAACTAGTGCCCGGGGCGTGCTGTTTCACGTATGGATACAATGAAATTATTATCAAAGCTACGGGCCTATATAAAGAGAAATGAAGTTATAATTCCTGTTTTTCTAAATTGCTTACCTTGTTCATTTTGCCGCAGCTGACAGTTAAGCTAAAGGCAGTTTTTCCAGAAACACAGCTGAGGGAAGGGTGCAGAAAATTAGCCTTACTTATGCTTTTACCTGTTATCTGCTTTGCGAGTTCTTTTTCTAAGTATATCACAGCTATACGGATTCTTGCATTAATATATTAGGTTATAATTATATTGGTTAATATAGTGGAATTCTTTTTGGCTACACAATTACATCTGTGAAAATCACCTCAACACTACTTTCACAATCCTGTGGTGATGTATTATTGCAATTTAACTTTGCCCTTCACTTCTAGCAGAAGATGCTGGCACACTCATTTAATGGAAGAAGTGTGCATATTTTCCTTTCTGACTAACAGGCAAGGCCACTGTAACCTTGCTAGGATGGTAAAGCATTTTCTGTTTATCAGCAGAACGATAATGCAGTTCTTCTGTATCAAATAAACTTCTAATATCCTTCCCAATGCAGCTCTGTAAAGGGAAAACACTGAAGGTTGACAGGGTAGATGAGAACTTGAGAAACTGAAGTGGCATTAAATGTAATTGTGCAAAATGCAAGTCAATGCACTGAAGGATTAATACTAGGTAATTCTGTTAGATGATTGAAGCTTATCTCTTGGAAATGAGAGCTTCTCAACAGGTGTAGAGAGGCAACAAAGCCTAAGAAGTTTTAAGACAGAGCCTGATAATTTTATAAATGGATTATATGGCATGGTCCTGAGATAGCGGGTGACTGGGATTTGATGACCCAGATAATCCTTTCCTAGTCTGCATTCTTTTTTTGGTGGTGGTGCTGCTGGGAGGAGAGACAGTTGTCTCTGGTAGGATGAAGTGTGTAGGAGAAGCTGTGAACTACATTAGTGAATACAGGTTTTACATGTTTTCCTAAAGAATTTAGGACTAAAACCCCCCAAGAAACTAAGTCTTCAGACATGCGTGAAAGAGAAGTTTTCCTGTCTCATAGGCGAAGTCTATGTTGTCCTTGAGACCTAGGCAAATGTATCTGGGAGAGCAAATTAGGGATCCCTGGTAAGGCCTGGTGTGCTGGCTACAGGACAGCTGAGTAGGTAGTGGGAGAAGGGTGTTCTGCATCTGTGTGGAGTATGGTGTGCACATTAAAGGTTTTTCTAAGTCAAGTTTTTGCAAAATCAGGCTCTCCTTAGGTATAAGAGAGAGTTTACTTCCAGAGATTCACAGGTTGTGAAAAATGTCTGGCTGATAACCAGGGGATCAAAATGTCACAGGGATGGATTTGTATGCGGGACATATGTAAGCTCTTAAAACCCCAGAAACTTAATCTCACGATTACTTGGGGCAAAAACAGGAGAAAGAAGGCACAAATCATTTTCAGAAGTAGAAAATCCTCAGATTATGCAGGCAGAACCGGATTAAGATTTGCTTTCTGAAGTATAACTACCATTTACCCAAATTTATCCTAGGACATTTGCTAGTGGGCTATAGTAGCCAATTACAGTATCAACTAAAATATGCATATGAGATTTCATGTTTTATAAAATATTTCTGTTGTAAAAAATAAAAGCCAGTATTACATTAATAGATATTTGAAGCCAGGCATTTGTTTCCATATAAATCCACCTTATTTTAGTCAAGCAATCATTTAAACAACTTCGGTATCCTTTTAAAGTAAGAATCAAAATATTCTGCCTCAGAGCTAAGGAATACCATTATTCTCATTACTCTCTGTTTTACAGACAGGCCTTTAAGGAGAATACATTGTCTAACATTCACAAATGTAAAACATTTAAATGAAGAAAAGAATGAATGGAATTCCTTTCACGCAATTACAGCACCATAATTAAAGGCAGAATATATATTAATCATTTCCTTTAAAACCAAAAAGGAACTTTGAAATCCCACAGGTCATTAAGTTGGCAACTCATTAAAAACAAGACATTTCCCATGCAGCAGCACAAGTGTACTCCTTAGTTTCACAGAACCCTATCCTGTAAAACTAAAGTTAGATTCCTAAGAAAAAAACTGGGCATAAAAGTGCTGAATAAATTCAAATTTCCATCCTCCTCTTGTAATAAGCAGATAGGTATATGAGCAGATAAATTCCAAAATGTTTCGTCAGCCAGTACCAGCACAGCAGATAGGTACCCTTCTTCCAACTTTGCTTTGAAAATACAAAGAAAGAAACAAATATTGGCAGATCATGTGATGACACATTTCCAGCTGAAGGGATCAATTTCCAGCATTATCTTGTATTTCCTTACTTTCTGTCACTGCAAGGAGTATTGTCATTGTATTAGAGCCTGAGCAATTTACTGGAGTCCTGAAACCTTACCCAGAAACCCTTTTCTCATGGGAACTTCTTTAGGGAATCTCCAAAGTCCTAATTATTTCAGTGTACAGAGCCTCTGGTTACATTACCTACAAGAAAATTACAAAGGCTGTTAATGTATTGTTGGACAAATCCCAGGTACACTCAGGAAGATATTTCTACTTGTTCATATGATTGCAGGAATTTATGTCAGTGGTGGCCTTTTCTCGGATGTGTTTGGCATTCGTCACAGACAACAATGGTGAATTAACTAGATGTTCACTGAGTTATTCTGGGGTTTTTCCTTACAGACAGTTCTAGAGGCAATCATTCTAAATAGGATTTGATTAGAAGTACCATGTCATGTTTCGATTGTATTCTTACTGAGTGAGGAATGTCCCTTTTCTCCTTGCTGGGTTAAAGCTTTGAATGCCCAGCTCAGAGGGGAAGGGGCTATGGGAAGTCATGACACTTGCTCAATTATTATTAGTCCTCCCATGCCAGCAACATTGTGAGCTGGGTGGGAAGGAGGTGGTAGGCAGAGCAAACACATTGCACAAGTGTGGACAGAGCAACCTTTCCATGGGGTTTATGGAGTCAGATCATTTTGTCAGCCACCACGCTGGCTGACAGGGCTCACCAACCTCACCTTGCCTCCCTGCCCAGTCTGCCCAGTCTAGCAGGTTTAAAGGATGTTGCAGCTGCAGGGCAGCATACATCCCTCCTCCACAGCCTTTTGTGGAGACTTTCTCACTGCCAGGGCGAGGTGGGCGGATGAATGCACTCTGTAGCAATACAAACCTCCAAGAAATGGAATTAATTTTCCCCACCCAGTTTTCAATGTCAGGCTTGCCATTTAGGAAAAGGGATGCTCACTAATGTTTTTAATTGCACCCTGTAGAAACTCTCATCTTTGTCCTTCACAGTCTAGCACTGAGGCTTCTGATCATGCTTTTCTTATGGGGCAATTTCACGGTATACCTAACTTGTGTATGGCATGGGTCCACTCCCCACAGCCACTGCTTCCCTGAGATGGGATTTAGATGTTGTGCGACCACAGGTTGAATATGATCAAGCAGATGACTCCACAGAAAACTAACCCATTGAAACAAGAAACAAAGGGTAATAATTCTCTTAAATCAGCAAACTGATCCAGCTGTATGTGCCCACACTGGATTGGGTCCCTGCAGAGGAGTCGGTGGGACCACCCTTCTTGGCAACAGTCAGCAATCACACCAACTTAGTGTAATATCGCTCCTCTAGTTAATGGTTTCCTTTGAAGAAGCAAGACGTTTAGGTTCCTTCCCATTTGCTGCAAATTTTCCAGGGAAGCTGATGTCTATGTTCCCCTTTTACTGAAGTCATCAGCAGAAGCCCCATTTATGCCAATAAGAGAGAATGTGAGTTCTCAGACAGCATTCTTATAATACAGATGGGTGATGAGGAAGTAACCGACCTCCCTTCCTTGAAGTGGAAAACCGAGGAGAGTGAGGTGTGACAGAAACAATTACAGATTAAATGCAATTTTAAAAATAGGCTATGAAACTGCTGGGGTTTTACCTTGACTTGATATTATGAGATCTTTGACAGTGGCCATGCTGAAATTCATGGAGGTTCTCCTTGTATTGAGGGAAATTTGTATTCTGTCAGTTTGCTGTCACCCAGATACATTTTCCTTGCTCCATTTTGCCAATTCGAGTTTCCTTTTTGCATTCAGACAAAGATTTCTTTCTCTCTAAACATTGCTTTTACTGCCTTAGGAACATTGCCAAGCTTGTGCCCTTTTTTATTCTTTGCAGCTAGGCTGGAGCTTTTAATTAATGATATTTAAATAACATTTCAGCCTGATCATTTAACTCTTTCCTAGCTCACCTTACATCCACATTCAGCTGTATAGTAAAGCTCAGCCAGAATAGTGTTATGGCTTGAACCTTGAATGAAGCCTTCTCAGCACATTACATCTGTTTAGAAAACATGTGTTTCTCTTTTGGGTTCTGTAAGAACATGTTCCATGCCAAATGGGAGCAGCATTTTGAGCAGAATCCATTAGAGTGGATTGCATTGTACCCTACATAGATAGGGACATGTAACGGAAAAACACTGCAGAGAGGGGAGATGAATGAAATTGCCAGTTCAGAGGCCACGGCTCATACTATGACTATTTAAATGAATGGTTACTAGTAAAGAAGTTCCACTTGAAAAACAACATTGGAAGAAAAAGAATCTGGGCCAAGGAGCACAAGTGCTTGCAGATTACTTAGTGACAGAAAGGCAGAAGCTATAATTTTATTTCTTTCCCTTTTTTTCACTTAACAGAAATTTCTGGGATTATCCCACATAACTGCAAGTGCAACATACTGCTGGGACATTCTCAGTGCTCTTTCCCAGGTGGGAGGACTGTTGTATATCAAAGTTGTGGTTATTCCTCTAGCTTTGTTCCAGGCTTTTGTTCCTACTGTCATAACAGCAGAATCATTTTACTGGTCTGCTGGAAAAGACATCTCAATTCTGATTCAGAAATACCCTTAATGAGAGTATGTGCTGGCCACTACCTACTCTCCCTCATGGAGAGATCAGGCTTGTCTTTTATTGTTAGCCATGGAGCCATTGCTTCTCTTTTCTCACTATTAGCTTAATATAGAGGTAACCTGTGATGAGTAGAATGTTTTCAAGTAGATTACAGACCAGTTAGTGATTAGATGATTTCTTTTTGGTTGACGGGTAGTGATACAAAGGTTTGTTATGTTCCCACATTTTCTGAACAATGGATTCAAGAAAAATACATCCAGTTCCCTCCAGCTACTAAACTGCCAATTTATTCAACAGTGTTGTGAGAGGTGGCTATGCAGAGTTCTCTGTTCCTCTGCACAATCAGATCTTTTCCATTATGAGGAATTTTCCATTATCTCAACAACTTTTTTATCTGGACCACCTAAAACTGAGTCAATGAAAAAAGGAGGTATTTTTTAAGTGAGCCTCACTTCGTTCAGTTCTTCCACATTTATGTGGGCACAGAGTTTGCATACTATGTAACAGATTGGCAAACAGGCTGCAGTAGTAATATTTGTGGAAGGTACGGCTCTTTTTAAGGAATCAGCATCTTGGTTCTGCTTACATCACAGACCATTTGCATTCAGTTTGTATACAACTTTGCCACTGCATAGATACACATTTAAAGCTACTTTGATTTAAAACATCAAAAGAAAACAAGTTTGAATTCCTGCAGGCATCTCAGCTTGATTTTATCTATACTAAATCAGTTTACTGTGCTCTTACTATTAGCCATCTCACACTTTACACCATATGCTATGGAGGTTCTCTGAGTTGCTGGAGTCCTATGGGGTTAGGACCTTTTCTTCTCATGCTCCTTGTCTACAGAAGTCATCGTCATCTAATGTTAGGAACTCAACATCCTTGCCAGTTCCTAGGCCCAATTTAAAAATGTTTGTTTTGAATCTGGTCTTTAATTGCTGCTCATCTTCATGTTTGTATACAAGTACTCCATGCATGAAAAGGTCTCAACAAACTGCTCTGTACTTTGAAAAGATATAACAGCATAGTGGGACTTTCTGTTTTCACATGAACACTTTTCCAGGCCTCAGAATAAATGGTCTGTGTCACTAAACTGAGCTGTTCTATTGTTCTGAGCTGCCTAAATTTTTGTGTGTGAAGCTGTTTCCTGTGCTGCATCTTGCAAATACCTGTTCTTTAGGAAATATCTGATCTGCTGTCCTTGAGCAAATAATTTATCATCTTTTGTAGTGATAAATTCCATTGTTTCCTGATATCAACTCCAATTATCTTCACATTAAGGGTAAAATAGATACCAGAAGTTTTAGAGCTTTTTAAGTGAAAGGACTGTGGGAACATAGGGCAAGATAAAAAAGACAACATGGAGGAAATGAAGGGCAGAATGGCAGAAGGACATACTTTGCCATTGGGTCAGGCTTTTTTCCCCCTTTTTTTTCTTCTCCTTCGGAAACATCCTCCCTCGAGCTGCAGCCAGACCAGCTTTCCTGTTCCTAGCTCGTTGCAAAACTACCTTACTCTTCGCAAGAAGGGGGATTCCTATTGATCCTCGCCGTCTCCCGGCGCGCCTGCCCCGTCGGACGCGGCGGCAGCG
>NW_009931196.1:0-11360 GCF_000696875.1 Nestor notabilis
TATATTTATATTTATATTGGGGTTTGCTTACTCATACACCTGCTTACCAACAAAACCAACACAGAAAAGTTCCTGCTGTTCCCACTGAACTGGGCTATGACGAACTGAGGTCAGCTGTACCTGATCTCATCTTTTATACTGTATTACTGCTGTATAGCAAATGCCTTTCAAAACAGGATGGGGACCCCAGAGTCCTAAATGACACATGTAAGAAGGTAATATGATAATTCCTACCCAAGGCATCTTGCAAAGCAGACAGAAAGAATACGCGTGAACTGGCAAGGAAAGAACACCTGAACTTGTCTGGGCTGCTAATGTACTATGTAATTGTTAAAAAACAGTTTAGCTGAATTTACATACTAAAACCTTTTACATGGCCTTACAAAAAAATGCATATGCAAAGCTACATCCTAAATATGACCACGGAACCAATATTCTTTTTTAAGTAATGGACTTCAGTATATATATGTATGTAAGTAAAGTACTGCACAAAAGTTATCAGAAAGAGCTACAAGGTTTTGCTCTTTAGGTGAAAAGCACTGTTGCTTGCTTCTGACGCAATGGGTAATGCTTCTACAAAATCAGTATGAGAGGTTAATAAAACTCTTCTTCCCTCTTTCCTTCTCTCAGAGCCTTGACATAGCTCTGAGAACTTGCTGGCACAAAGAGTGAAGGTGTGGAATAAAATTTAACAAAGCTTATCGCAGCCCAATGACATTTGCATTTGATTACCGTGCTGCTAGTGCTCTAACCCAGCTACTGATAAAGAAAAAAGCTCAAATTTAACAACAGTTAATACCAGCTTTCTGGGAATTTCTGGGAACTATACAGAAAAATCCTGTAGTTCCCTAAATGTGGCTGATCCCAAACATTCTTAAAGCTATATGGGATACTCAGAAATAACTTGAAATTTGGGAACCATGGACTAGATCATAAGGGCTGTCCCTATAAACCCATCGATTCCTTGAAGAGAAACACCACACCATGCAAAGCACTAGGATCTCCAAACATCTCCAGCAAAATTTCCACTATAGCCTCTCCCCTTGAGATTTAAGTCAGGGACACCAAGCAAAGCTGAAGTGATAGGCTGCTGCTAAACTACTGCTACAGCCTTTCACACTAGTAAGCATTTTCCTGTTATTTCTTTTGGCTTACCCAATCTGCCTTTTTGACTTGTGCTCGGACTGTAAATTTTTGAAGACAGAAACCATAATTGTACTTTATATAAAATAAAAATACCAAACAACACTAGGTATTTTCTGTGATTAGGAGTCCCTGAAAACCCCAACAGTCAGTACCAACTAAAATTCTACAACAGTTTCCATTGCTTGGGAGAGTCCAGTTTCCAGGGACAGATTATGTTCCTTCAACATCCCACTGACTACTAAAATCAGAGCATTTTGCTTGAAGTTCAAAGCTACCATAACTGTATTATTACACTTCTTCCTTCAACCACTTCCTTTGTACAACTAACTGGAAACTCAGTGCATCACTTCTGTTTGAAGACAACTGCTCCAAGAGCCACCAGTCTGATCAGTTAGTTCCCCCCTCTTTCTGAGAAGCACAATGAGGACGAGCTCTGGATGAGAGCAACTGAGCAAATCCCATAGGGCTTCAGATACTGAAGATGCTTTTGAGTCACTAACACCAGGAGCCCACTGGTCCACCAGAGTGACAGAAAAACAGAGTCAGAATGGTGAGAATAACAGCAATATGGATATTCGGGAAATAGTAACATGTAAAATTAAGGAAAAGTTAAAACAGCCAGCCAGGACTTGAGGACAAGGTTATAGCAGTGGTTTAAAGAGAAAAGAAGGGGGCTATGAGGTCAAATGTTTAAGAGGTGCTTAGGCACTATGGGGTTACAAGGAAGGAAAAGGCAAGGAAACTCAGAGGGAAAATAAATAAATACAAATTCCTCAATAAATCCAACAAGAACCAAGTAAGAAAGAGAACAAAGAAGACACAGCATAAGTGACCTTTAGCCTTTCCTTTTCCAACACATTCTCAGACATCGTCTTCAAAGACCATGGATCAATCTCACCTTGAAATAAAGGGAAGTTGAAAATGCTGCAAAGACTTACGCAATGACTAAATATGGTCCCAGTAGGAAAACTGTACATGCAGTAAGTCTCTGTAGAGATCTGTAGCAGGACATTTCATTCACGTAGCCTGCAGGCATTGCCAACATCAAAATCTTACACTATCCTGTAAAGGTCGCCCTATCATTTCTTGACCATCTTGAAGCCAGAACAGATAAAGAAAGATAGAGAATTGGCAGGAAGAAGACAGAATGGATGATGAAGAGGAGACTGAAATAAAACAAGCGAGGAGAAAATACTACTCTCTTGCTGGCTTTTAATCTGTGAAACAAAAAAACCAATTCCAACCATTTTCTCATCACCTATGCAGAATATGCATCAGTCTTCCCTTCATGCCTCCACCACCATTACATCTACTTCATTGCTACCACATCACTGTCTAAAAATATTAACATTGACAAAGCCATACATTTTTTGATGACATTCAAAAGGCCAATGTACTGAAGATTGAAAAGTTCTAACATGCGTAAGAAACCCTGGTTCCCCATAAGAGGCTTGTTTGTTGTGTATGTATACTGTAAAGCTACTAAGTTGGAAACACTAAGTATTAAGTTTGCCTACTCTTCATTTAAGATACAGAGATACAATGGAGGCTAACTTCAAACAATGCAGACGTGAAATTTATCTGGTAACATCTAGCCATTATTCATACTTTTTTGTTACTGCCTGTGATGAAATTGCCCAGCAGGACACCAGAAACTACCAAAATTTTCTATTGTCTGGAACAATTAAATCAGAAGTTAGCCAATACAGGGAAGAAATGGCTGCCTGCAAGCCTCCAATGGAATCAGGCTTTGCCTTTCTTAATTCTAAAAGCAGTGGTCTTTACTGCTGTTCTTCAAGAACTCATGCCTTTCAGAGTTCAGCCAGGGAAAAACTCTTAGAACTGTGTAGCATTTCTCTAACACTGATTCCAACAAAATAAACATTACAAATCCTGTTATATTTAATGGGAACATGCCAATATCTCTAGGCTTTTTAGCTGTGCTATTCAGAAACATGTGAAATCTTGGCTTCTGTAACTTCTGTTAAATCATGGCAATGATAATTTAAGATTTTTTAACTCTTGGAGGAATTTAAGTGAGACAACACTCAGAAAGCAATCTTACTAGCAGTTCAAGCTACTGACTGTGAATAATGATCAGATGTCTGCAGATGTTCTTACATCATATTCATTTGCATTTTGCTTTACTAAAACACAGTGCAAAGTACATAACTGCCATGAAAGTTACCTAATCTCTAGAATTATTTGTTACCTTCAGAGTTGCAGTTTCATATTAATATTGCTGAATATACTTTTAAAATCCTCTAGTGACTGCCTCCCAAGTAGGAAAGCAGGCGCTTACAAACACAAGGTTAAAACTTTTTGTCAGCCTCCTGTAATGACCGCTTTGACCCAAATGGTAGAAACACCTGTAACTGCTATGATTTGCACAACTCAAAAGGGCACACAAAACATCCCCATTCTTCAGACCTTGCTCTGTCTAGCTTGACAAAAGGATTTCCTTGGTCGTCCCCCACAAACTGGCAGTTTTCCAAGCTGTCTTTGGACTTCTGATCTTATTCCATATCCTGATAGTTCCAGTCCTAGCTTTCCATGTGGATAGAGGGAAAGTCACTTCTCAGTCCTCTCTTACCATGGATTTCCCATAACATATACACCCTATTGTTTCCAAATCCTCTCTTACCATGAACTGTAGATGTCTTTCTTTTACAGTCTGATAACTGGGGTGAGGAAAAGAAGATTAAGACAGTACTGGATAAAGCATAACTGAATTTAACCAGCCAATTCCACACTGTTTAAAAAAAAGCTGGTTAAAACTAAAGGCTCTTGCTTTAATTTTTTATTTTTTTTTTAATAAATTGTCTTCATAGCATCCCTTCAAAATTTGAAACCCCCCAAATTTCATTTAAATGGAAGTTTAGTTAGGGAGTGGAAACTAATCACACTTAGATGCCAAGTCCTACAATTCCAAATTAAAACAAATCCTCGTTTCGGCAGTATTTAAAGAATTCTTGAAGGGGAAGGCAGAGATTTAGTTTTGATGGCTGAGGAGAGCAGAAACCAGGCTTGCATGTGCAAGATTTGCAGAAGAATAATAAATCCGTAAGAGTAAAATGAAAGTAAAGGATGTTGTTAAACGTCACTCATTCTCGGTTTTCCCTTGGAACACAGGCCCCTGTTGAGGAAAGAATGCAAACACAGGCCTGCATGAAATACAGTGAAGCCAGTGAGATCAGTGGTTTACTCACAACCATGAAGTTCTGCACAGCATCTATGGATGGCTTGAGCTGGAATAACGATACTCACTGTCTATAAAGTGGTACGAGAATGACACATAGGAATTGTTTCCCCCACACTTAGAAATTTCTTAAAGTCCAGCTTTGAGTTAATACCTATCAACTGGACTTTGTTACTGGCAACTTTGTTCTAATAAATACGTTCTAGAAAGTTGACCAGAATTACTTTCACCACATGAAACTTTGTCAGTACAGGTAATGACAACAATAGGATGAGATTCTGATCAGTCACAGGATCAGATTCTGACCTATGTGTATAATAATTCAGTGCTAAGTGAAATGCATGCTCTACTAGACACTTTTCATGCCCTAAGCATTTTTTTCATGTCTGAAGTGAGACTTCAAAATCTAGACACTGAGCAAAGCAGGGAAAAAAACCCACCTTGAAACACAACAAACAGGTCAGCGAGCAACATACGGCCTTCGACTAGTCAATTTGCCTATGCCAGCTCATCCCTGTATCCTACTTGTGTAGCTTTCTGCTGTTGCCAAAAGGGCAGCTGGAGTATGTGGGGCAGCAGCAGCTATTCGTTACCCTCCTCCAGGTTTCTCTCCATGCCTCATCTCTCTCATCTCTTCCTTTCCCCACTTTGCCCTTTCTCTCTCCCTGAAGTAGTAACTGCAAAGGCAGCTTTTTCCCCCCTTTATTGCTTCTCAGCAGGCTGGGAAAGCACTGCAGGTAAGCAAGAGCTGTTAGAACATTTCTAGCAGGGAGTAGGAGTAGATTTATGCAGCTGTAGAAAGGGATTGATACGAGATAGTGGGTGAGCTGCGTGGTGACTGTACCATATCCCCAGTGGAGAGGGAAAAGAGGAGGCACAGGAGGGAGATAGGGTGGGGGAGAAGGCAAGGAAAACCAATACCTGTACATCTCCAAAGTGCTCTCCAAAATCTCCCATGTCCTCCTCACAACCACCCACCCTCATAATTACGCCAAGTCCCTGTGAAACCCTGCTGATCCCTTGTAGTTCTCCCATCCTCACCCCTCCCAAACCTGACAGACTGCTCCATGACAGTCTAGTCATGCAGAAACCTATCAAACAGGACAGCAATTTCCCTTTCATTTCAACAAATACTCTTCTGGTAACAATGCTTTTCAGCAGCCCATGAACCACTGTTTAGATGAGATGTAAAGCTTTCACATGCAAAATCCTAGGCCTTTCAACACCACCAGCACAGATAAGTTCAGCCAATGGATGAAAATAAAACTGAAAACACACTACAATCACACTCTGCTAGCCCAGTGTCAACCTTAAGCAGTATATGGCACAAGCAGAGGTTAAAGCACAGGCTGAACTGCACTAAAATGATGATGATTCCTCTCTGCCAACAGATCACCTGCTGACTGACTTTCCATTTTGGCAACAGCAATGGCATTAAAAAAAAGAAAAAAACCAACAAAACACCACAACAAAACGCTAACAGAAAAACTCGAATAAGCACCTAAAAAGTCTTTCAGGTTAATTCAGCTTAGAGGACTGGAAGGAGACAGTTCTACTTCTCACATCCATGGACAGCTCAGAGGACCAAGGGCTCAGAAGTTTTAACCCCTCCCCTGCTATTGCCTTTTGGGTGACATTCAGAGCTCTGTAAGGTGTCTAATTGTACAGACTGCAACTTAAAGGCCTAGTCTTTCCAATAGGATAATTTCTTCAACGGTACACTAAAAGCATGACATAAAAATACATAACTCAACAGATCAACAAGTATGCAAAAGAGTGTACTTCTTCCCATAACTCATCATCAACTTGTTATTCATAATAAACTTGCTTTACGCAATGGTGGCAGTTGCATAACTAACTTCACATTGATAAAACTGAAAGGATGCTTTCAAGAAAGTCTAACATTTTAAATTTAGATCTTAAGAAGCAACACTGAAAAGAAAAAAATATAGTAAAACTAGTATGGAAGATATTTAGGACTAACAAAGTAAAGCTCACTGAAATTTGTGGTTTATTTTTTTCCTGACAGCAGAAAATTAAACTTGTTTCATTAACCTAAATATAGCTGTAAAATATTTCCAGTGGAAAGAGAGGCTTTTCTCACTAAATGCTGTGATGTCCTAACTGATCTAGTGAGTTCTGCTACTCAGCCTGCAAAAGGATTTCTTACGACAACTCAATAGGTTTTCTCGTGTATAGCTGGGCGAATAGCTAAGACCCTTAGATGGAGTCTTTGGCATAGGTCCAACCACACTGATTTCATCTATCATCAACTCTGGAAAGCGGACTTGAACTCAGAACCCATACTACCAATTGTCCAAACACATAAACATTGATCGTGCTAATTCACAGGAGTGTAACCACAAGGCTAAATATCAACGGAGTTTTCCTTCCTGATCCCAATTCTACTGATCAAAATGCAATGTTCACATGTGCCACATGTAAGACAGCTAGATAAAGACATGCTCTATGAATTACCTAACTCAAAAAATACACAGCCACAGGTTCCATATTATTAGTTTATTTCTCAGTCAGAACTTGCAGGTTATTTACCATCCTGTATTTTGCATTTTTCAAAGCGTAAGTTCACCAACATCCTCTTCAATACTCTGTGCCATTCTGTATAACATTTTATGCGCTTATAGAAAAGCCTCTAACGCCATAAATCCACAGCTCTCATTAAAACTGCAGTGTAGCCATGAATAAAAAAATCTGCAAAACTGACACTTTTCCTGTGCTGTGTCCGTACTGATGCACCACCGGAAAAGCAGCCATCTTTTAAGTGTCACTACACCTTTTTTAGAAACCCAAACAAATATTTTATATTGATTGGGGATGGGGGAAGTATATATTTTGTGTAAAAGCTTCCATCCAGTAAAATCTTAATCCCTGGTTTAGGCCACAACTTTGTTGTTTGGGATTTTTACATATATATATATACATATATATATATGTATGTATGTGTGTGTATATATATATAAAACCACACAAATATATATATGTATATATAAACACACATATATACAGGGAGTATACATATCATAGGGTTAAAAATCATTTTATCAACTGCTGAATACTCTGTAGATAAAAGGAACAGGGATTTTGCGTATTTATCTGATTTGTCCTAATACAATTGACACGATCATGATTTCAAGCTTTGTACTTGTTTATCATTAGTGTTTCCACTGTAACCATGGCATCAGTGTATAGCACAGGCTTAACAGTGAGAAAAATACACTGTAATTTCCTAAAAATAAAATAAAAAATTAAAAAACTAAAAAATCATCTGTTAGAAAAAATACAAGGATTTGCACAACGGCAAAACCCAATCAAAGTAGGTGAGCTGGCTAAAGAGAGAAACAGTCCCTTTTTACGGGAAAAAAAACCCTAAAACAGTATTTCTTTGGAAGTCTTTTTTGCATTTTGGACTTCTGACAAGAACCTAGAAATATATTACAGGGTAAGTAACATAACCTTGACCCTAGTGTAGTTGTTATAAAACAAATACTGTAATTTCTTTGTAAAAATATACACAGTATTATATGAGATTGAAAGCATTAAAGCTATTAATATATTGACAAGACCTGTTCTCAGCACATGACCATTTTCTCATACCTGTTTAAATAGTGACAGTCCATCCTGCAAGAACTGTTGCATCATTCTAAAGGTAAAGAGGGGTAGCAGCGCAATTACACCAAACACGCTCAACAAGTATGTGGTACCCAGTTAAACTTCTAGGACTGCTTGAAGGGAAACTCTTAGAATGGCATAAAAAGACTTTATAGTCTCCAAGAGTGTTTCTTCGGTTGCATTTATTTGACATTTCAGGCAGTAAGGAGGAATGGGTTCCTGTGATTGCTGCTTTTGATTTGCTTGTCATAAAGTTGGAAAAGAGTACTACAAAGAATATCTGCCTTAAATGCCAAAAATGAAATTGATTAGTCCTCTTATTAAACAGAAGAAACTGTCTAGTACCAACAGATCTTAAGTTGGTTTAGGCAGGCCACATGTATTTTCTTGTACTGTGAAACTCATTCATTTCATAGACAACATCTCTTTTTCAGGTTTTAATATACACTCCAAACACTGACGAAGATACTAAGAAATCTATTTACTTTACTACAGACTATAGAGATGTCACGCCCACCGGCCTTATTTCCACTCAGTGAAATCAGACAAAAAAACAGCATAATTTTCTAAGAGCTAGTTCTCTGAAGGTCCCTACTTATTAACAATCCAATAAACACACTTGGTATTACAGTTACAGTGACACAATTTAGTAAATGGGAAGATTTTGGAAATTTCTGGGAGGATTTTTGCTTCCCCACCCATTTTATCTGTGATGGAGGGTGGTGTACACTGTGTATTATCTGTACCACACAAACACAATCCAAACTATGAATATTTACAGCACAAAACGAGGTAAGTGATGCTTCAGACACCGCATTATAATGAGCTGACCAGTTATGTTCCACTGTCATGTCCTCAATTCTGTCACACCAACAGACAAGCATAGTCACTCCCTCGACTCCTCCCACCCAGTGAATGCTGGACAGCAATGAATCCTGGTGCAATAAAACACAGTATTTATCTGATTCAGCTATGTAGTTCCTCCCAAACTGTGTTTACAATGGGCCTCAATCTGTTAAATTCCACTATTTACATAGGGAATGCGTTCAGACGTTTGAGTTCACCTTAAAAATCAGAGCAGGGATATACCCCAGCACACCAGTCCCTCCAACTTGGCATCTGCAACCTGCAAGGTTGCACAACACATAACGTACACAAAAAGATCCTATGAAATTATTATTCTTTCACTGCAAATCTGTGACGACGTCCTCATCCTGTGGGTCTCAAAAGATGAAATCCCTCCATGATTTCAGGAAAGCCACAACTTGATTATCATTCAACCCAGGTAAAAGACATCTGCAATACTGCTGCATTTGTCTTTTTCTGATTTGGTTATTTTTCCTTTGCCTATCAGCCACTTTTACTATCCAACCTTACTAACATGTAGCTTTTATAAAGCATCAGAATAATCTAGATCCTAATTATCACAACGTAATATATGTAGCAGAAGTGAAAAATACTGTGAAGTTGTAAATGTAAAAGTTTTAACAGTAAAGTGGTTCAAGTCCTAATCAGCATAAATAGAGCCAAATTCTTTCACGCTTTTCCATCACACTGACATCTCTTTATACCACTGCATTAAGCAAAGAAGCCTCAAAGCATACATGAAACTCAGAACTATTAACTCTCACTAATTTGGTCCTGGGTTCTTTGTCTGTTTGACAAAGAAATATTGCCCTGACTAGTATCCTTGAACATAACCAATAAATACACAAGAAGATGAGCATACACATTTCAGATGGCTGGTCAAGCAGGGCACATTGAAACTGACAAGGCAGCTACTATTGTTTTATTATGCATCTCATTTAAAGGATATAGCACCTAACTGTTCAACTGCAGAAATGTGAAATGTGCCTATTCACGTTTCCTGTATTTCTCTTATTGTTTGTTTGATTTTTCCATGTTAAATCACAGTAACTGAGGATGTTAGACCAAGTGCTTTCCAGCTGTTTTGTACTCCCACTGAGCCACGTTATAACCTCTGGATCTCTAAGACACTGTGGAAGCTGAGAGACACGTTGTGTATACAGGCAAAAGAATTTGTCTGGTTGGGACCAAAATCCACCAGGACCCTTATATCAATATCAGACATCTGAAGAAGCATTGCATTAGCTGCATGCATAAAGGTGTAGATCATCTGGGCGAAGGAAGGAGGAGCATCAGTGCTGATGCAGGGAGCTTTGAAGCGACACCAAGACCCCAAAGTGTCTTGTATCAGAGGTCAGCTTTGGGTTTTTAAGGCTCATCACTGGCAGGCTGACCAAGAGCATTCACACTGAAATTACAAAGTCAGTCCAAGTGCTGGATCTGGGTTTTGCAGTGATGTTCTGTAAAGATGCATTTGGTTGGGGTTTTTCAAACACAGTAAGATAACTAGACTTGTATTTATGTAACATCATTTCAGAAACTGGAGTGGTAATTACACATCTCTTGCTCAGATTCAGTATATTTTTCTTTCCTCCCTTGCCTGCAGACCACATGCATTAGATATACAGTAACCATGACTATCTCAGTATAACAAAGCATGGAAATAATGAAAAGCCTTCAGAGCCATTACATGCCCTTGGCAACCTAGCTCTGCCAGACAGATGTTGCATCCAGAGCCATGCCACCAAAACCCCTTTGTACATGGATGCACCTACAGCGTGAACACTCACCCAGTCCTCGAAGTGGCGGCTCCCGTTCTGCAGCAAGTCCTCAAACTGTATAGTGCAGTTAGCTACAAAATCATCGTACCCGATGGGGGCATCGTGGAAAACAGCCATCTCTATCTTCCTGCCATTACAAACGTCAGTGACAAATTCATCGTTCCATGCAGGACTGTTGGTCTTTTGCTTGGTTGAGGTTTGCCCGATCCTGGAGTCGTCCACATTGAGGGCTATGTAAGGGTCCAGCAAAAAGGTCTGTGGCCTGGGACCCACCGCATGCCTCAGAGACCAAGCCGTGGGTTTCAGATTCACTGCCTCGCAGATCTTGATTTTCAGCAACCCATTGAAAACCACCATGGTTGGATGGCTGCACTTTTTCCCGGGATTAAACACTCGCACAACACACTCGCACCAAGAGGGAGGGAAGGAGGGAGGGAGGGAAAAAAGGAGGGAGGTCTCGCCAATAAATAGGAGGGCAGGTCTGGGAGTGGGGGAGCAGGATAGAGAGCGGGTCTCTTCGCCTTGCTGCTGCTGTTACCTTTGATTATTTAGGCTTTGCTCTTGCGACACCCAGTGAATACGTTTATTTTCTTGCCCGTGTTTCTAACGGAAAACAAGGGAGGGGGGCCGCCGGGGAGGGGGAGGCGTCCGCGGCTGCAGAAACCCCCGAATGCAGTCAAAACCCGCGCATAATCAATCCTGGGGGTACGCAAGAGCCTTCTCCCTCCACCTAGACC